>NC_081408.1:344507253-344759753 GCF_030272615.1 Cryptomeria japonica
AAAAGAATAAACAACAATACATGGCAGTTCAACATAAAAAGATGGTGTTACTTCAACCTCAAGATATAATTTCACAATACAACTATCCTTTATCACTTAGTAAATGTAGAACATTTCTATAAAAAAATGTAAGAGTTTTATGCAGTCTTTCAACACAAAAGGATGAGATGTAAAATTAACCTCAAGATAAAATTTCAGCACCCAACTATCCTTAAGGATAAACTCAAAACTTAAATAGAAGATTAAACTGCAACCCAAGACATGTTACTAAGTGACTGATCGTACCTTTACATAGCAAAACCAAGCAAGAAACTTTTCCCACAAGCAAACCACCAATACTTTATATTTTATAATATACTAGAGTAATACATATGACATTGAGTAGTAACCTAGCCTAATCACTAATGATCCCGTCAGTACAAATATATATCATGACTACCCCCCATTAAGGTTCCTTGCCAATGTGTCATTGAAGCATAAAATAAAACTAAATTCATATAACTTCATCATATTTGCATACAATTGATGCCATATTAATCATCCATCCATCAATAGATGATCAATGGTACCTTGTCCAATACTTGGTTCTCCAAAGTCCAAACTGCAAAAACTCCACTTTCAGCAGAATTGTGGCTTCACGATGAAATCACCAAATCGAGTTAGGAGGTCTTTCATTCCCAAAACTAGTATTTCTAGAGGGTTTTCATTCTCAAAAAATAAGAAAACTCAAATCTCCTCATAGAAAATAGCAGTTATGAAAATGGATACCCTTCTCCTTCACAACTCCCTTCTTTTACAACTTTTCTTGGTGAACAAATTTTTTTTTGGCTCCATATTCACTTTAATATTTGAAAAACAATTTAAAGTGTGCAAAAATGTCACATTTTTTCCTTGAGCCTAACGCCTCCTTTTTTGCACAACTTAAGGTTACTTTTGAAATAATTAAAATAAGTTGTCAATATAAAACTATGAAAAGTTAACTTTTGACAACTTAATTATTTAATTTACTTTTCCCCTTAGACACTATTTAGCTTACGGGAAAATATGAGAAATAAGCTAATGGCCATAAATTTGTTATGTGCGGGAAGGAGCCATTGCTCTTGTGTGAAGGTTTCACTTATTGAATACAGATTATAAAAAAATGCAAGATTTGAAATGCGATTGTTCATAATTCAAGTGTTTGTAGCTTTGAATACTAATATTCAGGCACTTAGATTTTGTGAAGTCTTGTATTGTGTGTAATTTAGATCTTCAATTCAGCTATGGTGTAAACATTCTTTCTAGCTACTAGTGTCTCTGATATAGCTAGAAAGTCTGTGTGTTTTGCGATAGGTTAGCTTGCTTGTAAAGTCATTAGGAATCAAAGAAACGGGACTCGGACTCGGCTCGGACTCGGCAAGGCCAACTCGGACTCGGACTCGGACTCGGGACTCGGCGTCAGACTTGGCTCCAGACTCGGCTGGACTCGGGATAGTGAAAAACTCAAGAAATTTAGAGATTTTTAAATATTTAAAACTTGTTTCAGACACCCTTTATTGAATACACCTTAAAGACACAATAACATCATCAAACTCGGCTCATTTGATTACATACAAAAGTATACATCAATCACATAAGCATAAACGCAAATTGTAGCTGAAGAAAATAACAAACATAGATATATAAATATTGTCAAATGTATACAATATTACAAAACTCATGGAATAAAAAATCCATGTCATCATATGATCATCATCAAATGTTTCATACAAATACCAAAGGTAAATACAACTACAAGTCTATGGCTCAAAGGAGCTTGCACCCTCCGGCCCCAGCCCCCTGCGAAGGCGTCTAAGGTAGGTCCTAGATGATTCGACTGCCATAGCCGCTCCCCGTGACACCATGCCATGCTCACCAACATCAAGAACATCCGTGTCACTATCTGCCTCTGAATCTCTTGTCTGTGCTCGTGCTCTCCGCTCCTCCTCTGCCATGGCTACAATCTCAACCTCTATATCTACCTGGTCGATCCAATCAATGTCAGACTCGGAGGTTAAATTTTCTCTACTTCTATCGACGCAGTTTCCCCCATATTTTTCGACAGGGTTTTGGGGGCAGCGCCCCCAAGGTGGGGTCAAGGGGCAGTGCCCCTTGCGTGCTCCCTGTCGCGATACAGGGCGAGGTCGAGGGGCAGCGCCCGCAAGGCCAAAAAAACTTATTACAAGTCTGAATTAGGGTTTCTTTGAGAGTCTTCCTTAGGGCCTGGTTTTGCTCTTGTTGCTAATTGGGTCTTGCTTGGTGAGTGAGTATCATTCTTGAAGGTCCAAGCTAGGTCAAGTTGGTGAGTGATAAAGTCTGGAATGTCATCCTGATCTTCAAATGCCCTAAAATTTGGCTAAGTCTGGAATGTCCTGATCCTGAAATTTGACTAAGTCTGGAAAACTGAAGAATCCTCCAAAAACTAGATTTTGCAATATAACTCCTGGAGGCCCAAAACCACTCTCAAACATCCTGACAGTATATATGGAATATAACTTAAAGTATAAGAAAGAAGAAAGATATAAACTTATACTTAAATGTTATATTCCATAAAATAATCCTGATGGAGAGACCAAAATGTCAAATTTCGCCCTTCCAAAAAAACTTATTACTTTTTAAAATGTTTTTTTTTTGGTCATTTTATTAACTCAGCCAGTAGCCGAGTCTGGGGCTCAGGACTCGCCGAGTCTGGCGATTTTGAGCCAAAATCGCCAACTCGGCGAGTCTGGCGAGTTTACTCTCCAGACTCGGCCGAGTCCGAGTCCGAGCCCCTGGGACTCGTTTGGCCTGACTCGGACTCGGACTCGCCGAGTTTGGGCGATTTCGGGCGAGTCTCGTTTCTCTATTAGGAATACAAAATCCCTCATTTATCTATAGATGAACTTATAAGTCTTGTGCTTATTCCCAAGAAGCAAGATAGATGTGGCCAATTAGTTTATTTTCTAGTACATGTTGAAACCCTCAAAAGTAAACCATGTACATGTTATGAAAATTGTAACTTTGTCAATAAACTGCTCCTCTAGGGTTTTAGTTAAGTTTTTATTTCACAAAGGAACCTTCCCTCCTAATTTGAAGAAATGTTTTATCTTACACTCTTTCATTTGGTGATTTTCTTAAAAAGAACAAATTAAAATGTCAACATATACATGAGAGAATTTCTTGAGCTCTAAGGCCAAGAAAGGGGAGATTTTTCCCTTCAACTACATTTCTTATAAATTAAATACAATGTTTTGTGTTTCTGGTTGGTAGAAGTCATTGAGATTATTGGGTTGCTACATTACGGCATTCCTACAGATTGAAAAGCTTTCTCCTTTATGCCGTAAGTAATTTCTAAGAGGATTAGTGTAACATGGAAACATTTACATTGACAATAGAATATCTCCTCTTTTAAAACCTTTAAAAGGATTTTGGAGGTCCTCCGTCCTCCGTTGCTGCATTTTGATGACATTCTGAGTGCCAAGTCCTAGAGGATCAACATGAAAGCAGCTTTTCAAATGATTAGTACAAGGCATAGAACTAGGTTTTTGTGACCTAAGAAAAATGTCAAAAATCTGTTGATATCTGCTATTTCGTCCAGCAAATTATAGGAATGTTCACATTCAAGCTCTGATTGGGATGTGATTTTGAGGTACTTTGGCCTGTTGCAAAGCAAATATTTCAACATCAATAATGTATGTCAGCAATTGAAGACATTTTCCATTAACAGATTTCATTTCGGACATAAATGCTTGAAATTTACTTTAGGCAGCTTCATTACTTGCCATTTATACCCCAATGTTTTTATTGAGAATAAGTAGAGAATAATTTCCATGTTAAGCCGAGAAGACTTGCATTTATGGCAGATTTTATCTTTGAGATTCATTGAGATTGCTCAATACATGGAAGAGAGCCAAAAAAGCATGGAGACAGTATGTGAAAATCAAGAGGTATGTGGATGGAGGAGAACAACTTAAAGGCAAGGGAGAAATATTTTATTATAAGATAAACCAGAGGTCAAAGGCTAAAAGTTCTTAGCCCCATAAAGACCGTGTATGTGTACGATGAATGGAGTGAAAATCATGGCCCTAGGCAGTCAATAAAGTAATAGGGGAATAAAAAGTAAGTATTTAAGTCCAATGAGCCATAAACTTATGTGTCAAAGACTAGCTGGGACAAAATTGGCTAGAGTGAAGGTGAGATGGTAAAAGTAGCCATTGTGCACCCCAAAAAAGCTGTGTTTTTTCAGGGATGAGGGCATACCTAAGAATCAAGGGCAAGGGAAAAACATGCCCTTGCTGCCCCACAATTGCCCATTTCCCTACCAAAGCAAGGGGTTTCAGGGGTGTCCCCATCTGCCTGACATTAGGGGGACTCCCACCCCTGTGATAACAATTTTGATTTGTGTCAAAAGATTTGAACAAATAGACAACATGATGGAATGTACAAATGGTTTACCTTGGAAGATATAAGGATTATTTATTATTTGCATGACATCAAAGACAAAATAGCTTTCTGTTTTAGTACTCGGATGCAGGCTCTCTTAACTTCATAAAGCTGGTGATCAAATATTTATTAATCTGTATGTCATTGACACCTTAGGCTTAGTGGAGAGAGGAGGAAGTAGTGAGGGTGGGGTGGTTGTGGATGTTGTAAAGTTTTCATAAAAGTTCAAAAAGAAAAAGAATGCCTTTGTCACTAAACAATCACAGCAGTAGGAAAAAAGAAAAAGAAAATTGAAAATTACCCCTCAATTTGATATTATAACACCAATTGTGTTACGGCTCTCTTTGAAGACCAGATTTGGCATCTTCCTTGTGCGTATTTATCTTAATTATTATTGTTACATCAGTCCTTGCAGTACTTTCCACAACTATGACGGTTTGAATTTTACTTGGCCTTTCTTCAGATAGTCTACATGTTATCAGTTGATCATTAATCTTCTGAGTGACCACTACTTAGATGCAAGCACATCTTCAACAACATTATGTATCTTAGCATGTGTCGAGGTTGACTAATAACAAAATCCATCTTCCAATTAGGATCTTGTTTCGTTTGATTGGTATGGTGACTGAACTGATGATTATATTGGATTCATGTACTATTTCAATATTTGCTGTTTAGATTTGTTTGGCTATTTTTGTAGTAACCACACCCAAATTATTTGAATTTTTTTGCCAGATATGATTTCAACTTAAACCAAAGTAAATGACAATTGGAAACCAGTAAGTGCTGATTCATTGATCATTCAGTACGTGATTACGAATTCAGAGCAATTACAATGTTAAAGGTAACCATAAACCAACTCCAAATAATAAACACAACTACCCAAACTGAACACAACAAAAAAATGACTCAAAAGTTATTGACGGTTCATGCTGCAGGTCTGAACTGGCCAAACAATGCTCTGCATTAGTCAACCCAGCAATGCTAAGGTGCCCATAGTTTCCCACTGCATTCACCACACTACCAACTACTAAAAAGAGCTGATGCACCTCAAATAACACCTCTATTTTGCTGCCCAATGCAATGTAGCTCTGTCAATTAAAGATACAGAACTGTAAGTTGCGTTTCCAGACGACATCCAGGTCTGTATGACTGCAATGTGTGCATACAACACCCCAAACTCGCCTCCCAATAGCCAACAATGAATAGAAAACTTCTGACCACCTTCAAACCTCTTTCAAAGACTGAAACCTGATATCACTTTTTCTGAGCACATTAACTGATCTGTAATGACAATACAGCTGGCCCTGTGCATCTGTATGGCCCTTATAATGGCCTTTACCTTTGAAAGTACCCCCTCCTAAGTGAATATCAATGCATGAGAGGGCTTGGTGTCCACATTAGGTATCGACCAACAATCTAAAGATAGCACTTAGGATGTTAAACCCCCACATCCAGCTCCAGGTAAGTCTGTACCACCTGGTACAAATGTACAGCCTATCTTGAACTTATGTCAAATAAAGCATGCCTCATACCTCAAATGCACATTCAACATGGTGCTGGTCTACATAAAACTTATGCTGATTCTAAGCATGTTGTAGGTTATCTTCCAAATATTTCATGATGTCCTGACCCTACTACAATAAATACTTAGCCTTAAGCACTCTACTATCACCAAACAACAGATCAATGAAGCTAGGAGCTTCATATCCATACAAAACCATGAAAGGAGACATCTTAATGGGCATGATATGTGGAGTTATAACAATATTCACCTGAATGTAAGCACTTCACCCAAGCCTTTTGCTCCCTTGAAACATAATTACGAATGTACCCTTCAACCCACTTGTTAACAATTTTCATTTGCCCATGTATCTGTGGGTAAACTAGCAAAGTTGAACTACTTGAACTACTCGCCAAAACCAAAAACTCACCAAGCCCCCAAAAAAAAATCGGGAAAAACTAGGCAAAAAACTCAGGAACTTAAAAAATTTCTTAAATTAAATTAGAAATGCATTTTTTTTGCAAAATTCAATGAGAAGATGCATCCCATGAGTCAATAAATGAGAACACAAAAGAAACAAGCTGAGTCGAGATATATTTAAATGCAAAGTGGGTACAAAATTGCATCCTCATGAGGAATGTTGATGGTTGGAAGCAAAATAGTAAATAGTTTTTGTAGAACTAAAAGTAAATAAATCATTACAATTACATCCTCCTCTTCCCAAATCTAGTAAAAACTAGGGGGGAGGTAGAACTAGAGGGTCTAGTCCTAGAAGTTTGTTGTGGGTGTGATTGTGCCTCCTCGCTCGGTATGACTGGCTCGGGCTGCAACTCATCCTCCATCCTGGATGTAGCTTTGCCTCTAGCTGCACCTGGCACTGGCAATGACTCCTCATCCTCCTCAATGTCATCCAGTGTGAAACCAAATCCACCCCCCTCCTCCTTCGTAGCCGCCTCTCCAAATCATTGATGTCATCCTCTGTAAACAATGGAGGTTGCTCCTGCGATGTCCAATCACTGTAAGGATCTATATCATCTAAATCAATTGGACTAGCTGGTGCTTCCTCTACCTTCCTTATGCACAACCGAAAATTATATTGCTCAAAGACAAGGTCATTGAGACGTTTTTGAGCTAACTTGCTCCTCTTCTTCATGTGGATGGCCTCAAACAAGCTCCAATTGCACTCACAATTGGATGAACTACAAGGTTAACATAAGATTCTGAGCGCAAATTTTTTGAGTTTTGGGGTATTTCCACCCCAACTTTGCCACCAAGCATCTGCAAAATAAAATTAGGTTGAGGGTAGCACCCCTCATGGGGGTCTAAGGGTGAGAAAGAGAGGGGTAGAGAGATAGGTCTAGATCTTGGGGGAGAAAGGAGAGAGTGAGATGGAGAGTGATAGAGAGGGGGATAGAGGAAGAGTGATAGGGAGATAGATAGGTCTAAACTTTGGGGCAGATAAAGTGAGTGAGATAGAGAGAGCGAGAGAATGTTGATAGGAGCATACTGATTACTGAAATTTGATTGTCTAAAAATCTAAAAGATCTTCTAAAACCTAGAATTTGCATTATAACTCCTAGAGATCTGAAACCACTCTCAAATATCCTGCCAATATATACATGAAATATAACTTGAAAGTCGTAAAAAACCCGCCTTGAAGAAAAACTAGCGAGTTTTTAACTACTCATCGAGTTTTCGACGAGTAGTCCAACTATGGTTACTAACTAGTGTTGTGAGTGAGCTCAGTCCGACTCAATCTAAATAGTTCGTGCCAAAAAAATCAAGAATTTATTGTCCCTATCACTAACAATGTCTTAGGCATTTCATGCAACTTGAATACCTCATTGAAGAACAAATCTATCACCTATACCATTGTTAACACCACTGAGATAGTGAAAAAATGAGCAAATTTGGTTAGCCTGTCCACAACCACATATATGCAATCCTTCTCTTGCACCTCGGGATGCCTTGTAATAAAATCCATAGAGATACTTTCCCATTTTTGATTGGGAATGGGCAAGGGCTGCAACAAACCAACAAGTACGATCATTCTTATTCTGTTGACATGTACTATACTCCTGAACACACTTAAGGGCTTCATTTTCAAGCCCTTTCCTAGAGAATCTTCCTTGCATATGCAATCCTTCCCTTGCACCTTAGGATGCCTTGTAATAAAATTCATAGAGATACTTTCCCATTTTTTATTGGGAATGGGCAAGGGCTGCAACAAACCAACAAGATAAGTATGATCATTCTTATTCAGTTGACATGTACTACTCTCCCGAACACACTTAAGGGCTTCATTTTCAAGCCCTTTCCTAGAGAATCTTCCTTGTATATGCAGTCCTTCCCTTGCACCTTGGGATACCTTGTAACAAAATCCATAGTTACTTTCTCACTTTTTATTGGGAATGGGCAAGGGCTGCAACAAACCAACAAGATAAGTATGCTCATTCTTATTCTGTTGACATGTACTACACTCTCGAACACACTTAAGGGCTTCATTTTCAAGTCCTTTCCTAGAGAATCTTCCTTGTATATGCACATAAGTCTTATAGAAACTAGGGTGACCATCCATAGGTGCATCATGAAATGTTCTCAATATCTTCATCTTAAGCCCCTATTCAAGCACTAAAAAGATCCCCTCCTTGTAAAGTATGAGTTCATCCATTACCTTGTACTTGTCATCATGCAAAGTGCCATCAATATACTATTGACAAGTGAGTTCTTGGCATACTTTTCTAAAATTTGTTCTTTCCAATCTGCTGCAATCTACATCAATGAACATAAATGTGGCCTCCTTGACAATGCATCGGTCACTACATTCTCTTTCCCTTCACATATTCAATGTCAAATTGCAAGCTTGTAGCTTACCCATTTTTGTTACCTATGATTAAGATCCTTTTGATTCAAGAAATACTTGAGGCTATTGTGGTCTATTTCGACAACAAACTTACCTCCCATGAGGTATTGCTTGAACTTGGTATAAGTATGTATGATTTTGCAAGCATTTCCTTGTCATAATTTGAATAGCTCTTCTCTTCACCAATCAATTTCCTGCTCCCATATGCAATTGGGTGCTTATTTTGCATTAGGACATCACCGGATGCATCACTTTCAAGCTCAAATGGCTAGAAGTAAAGACTAGCTAAACAAAGCATGTGCTCATGATTTGTTTGAAATGCTCAAATTATTTTTGCACTGATTTAGACCACACAAAAGGTTCCCTTCTTAGTGAGATCTATAAATGAGGCAGTCAACTGTGAAGAACCCTTAACACATCTCCTATAGAATCCACAATGCCTAAAAAATCCCTTCAACTATAAGAGATTTGTAGGTGGAAGCCAATCAAGTAATGCTTTGATTTTCTCTCAATTAATGTTATTTCCTTTAGAGATGATTATATGGCCAAGGTATAGAAACTTTGTCATCCCAAATTCACATTTTGATTAAATAGTGTACAAAGACTACCACAAGAATGCCCAAAAATTCATCTAGATGCCTCATGTGTTCCACCCATGTCCTATTGTAAATCAATATGTCATAAAAAATATCAAAACAAACTTACAAAGCTGCTTTTGAAAAACCCAATTCATGTAGGACCGAAATGTGACAAGGGCATTAGTCAAACCAAAGGGCATAACTAAAAACTCAAAATGAGCAAAGTGGCACCTAAAGGTTGTCTTCACTATATCCTCCGCTTTGACCCTTATTTGATGGTATCTAGATCTCAAATCTATCTTAAATAAGTATACAACTCCATGTAGTTCATCAATCTGTGGAATGGGGTACCTATTTTTTAAGTCTTCTTATTTAGTTCTCTATAGTCAATGCACATGCGCATAGTCCCATATTTTTTCTTAACCAAAACAACTAAAGAAGCAAATATGCTCTTACTAGGCCAAATATGTCCTAGCTCCATAAGCCCCTTAATTGCTTTTTCAATATCGTCTTTATGCCTCTTTGGATGTCTATAAGGAGTGGTAATGACAAGTTTAGCACCCTCCAATTCTATCACGTGCTCAATGCCTCTATCAAGAGGCCTATTGGGAGGTATACTATTGAAAACCTTTCTTAGCTTAATTAGCAAAGCTTGAACATTTGGGTCATTGCTCCTCTTCTCTTGCTCTATGTCTATAGGCATAATAATGCACTTTGTTGCCCACTCAATCTGATCATGTCTAATTAAACTTTCTCTATGTGTTTGAATGTAACAACTTGAGGTCCTTTGTTAGACATTCACCTCAAGATCACTGTCTTCCACTTTGAATGAAATTTCAGCTCAATGGTCTGAAATTAAGAGTGATTTCTCCCAAAGACTGTAGCCACTGAACATCCAATACTACATTTGTATCTCCAATGCTACTACATAGACGCTATCCTTTGATTTCATTGTTGCCCAACTAGTAAAATAATCTGGGGAATCATTTTAGTGCATGAAAAAGTTAATCCATTTGCTACTATCACCTTAAATCCATCCACATCCTGTGTTTTGAGTCCTCTAAGACTACAAATCCCTTATTAATAAAATTTTGAGTAGCACCTATATCAATAAATGCCACTATACGTTGCCCTTCAAGGACTCCACATCCTCTAAAAGATTCAATTCTTTTGAAAGCTAGAAAGTTGGGCAAGAGTACCCTCACTTTCCTTTTCCTTCTCTAACTCATCTAAAGATTTTCTTCCTCTTTCTCTTATGAATAAGATTGCTGGTTTGAATTTTCTGTTGCTCATTCATCAACAAAATAGCACTCAATGTGATCTGACTTGCCCATAACTGAACGTTTATGTCATGGGGCCCAAGGATCCTTGAATGTTAAAAATATTTGGATAATTCACAAGTTTTGTACAACAAAAACTATCCCCGAAACATGTCCCTTGCCATCCCTATCCCAAAAATGCCGTAGAACATAGATTTTTATTAGAAATAAACTCAACATCCCATATCATCTCCTAAATTTGGCAAGCCTTCTATTATGTCTAGGAAAATCATCCACTCACTCTTGTCCTTGTCCCAAAACCTTGTTCTTTGTTTCCTTTTGTCCTCATCCATCAAATTTTATGAAAAACATAAGAATTATGTTGACATGTAACCAACTAGCAATATTTGTCCACCCATCCATGAAAATAGATCCCTTCTCTCTTCTCCAAAAATGCTTCATCTGCTCAAGCTATAAATTAATATTTCATACTTGACTTTGCTAAAACGCATTCCTATGTTGGCCTCACTTGGGGTGTATATGAAGTACCTGCTGCTATTTTATACAAGAGGATAAGATACCTTGGTATTTTATTTTGTGCCTCACTTTGTTCAAGAGAGGATAAGGTACCTTGGTATTTTATTATGTGTTCGCATGTGCATTAAAAACACATCAACAGAATTAGCGCTAGGAGGGCTGATCATTGTCAAGCCGCGATCAATGAAACTTATTAAGTCATATTTAGAGGAGTTATCCAGAGCTTTTTACCCTCCTCCCGCTCTCAACAGAATTGAAGCAAAAGAAAGGAGAGCGAATGCGAACTCTTGAATAGGTGAATCCAAGGAAGATCGGCAGATGAGTCACCCTCAACGCCTGACAGAATTGAAGCACAAGGAGGGCATGATTGTGGATACATGAATGAAGCAGTTGATGCTGGAAGTCGCCCTTTGGTAGACTTGTGAAGAAAGGAAGCACTTTGCGCAGCTGGAACTAGTTGAGCTTTCAAGTTGAATCTGAGATATTCAAGATCTCTCTTATTCCAAAAAATCCAAAAAAAGTGAAAAAACAGAAAATAAAAAAAAATAATCAAAAAATAAAAAAAAGAAAGATTTCTCAATGGAGCAGCAACAACAGTTTCAAGATGAGCAACAAGTTGATATTCCTCAACTTTGGTGGAGACTAAATACACAGCTTTATCCACGCAGATTGTCCGAGTTTGCAAGGCTAGGGCAGTGTCGAATCCACGAGACAAATGAACATGATGAAATGCATTGCTTGAAATACCTATCAAGAATGGAGTCAGCAGTACAAGGAAAGATCTACTTTTGGTATGTTCCTAGGCCGGAAGCAGAAGAAGGCAATTTCAGAGTCCCAGAGAGAAAGGATCCTCTTTCAAGCTTCTTATGGATAATTGAAAATCAACTTATTTTGACAGGTGAAATGCATTTAGAAGGCATATTGCTACCATTATGGTGTAGGATTCACAATGCACCTCACTCCGAATTTATTGCTCAGTGTGTGAGATGGCCATCAACCAAGTCAAATATCAATTTGGAATGCCAGCCTTATCCAAAGAAGAGTGTATCACGAATAGATCATGGAGTGCACACCTTGCAGCTGAATTCAGAAGAACATATGAACAAGATATTGCTACACCATTTGAAAGTGAAGGAAGGCAGTTGCAAGTTGATGATACAAGTTCACCTGATGACCAATGTATTGCAATGGATAGCTCACCATGCCTTGCACCTAAAGAAGAATATCATGGAATGAAAGTTGAAGAAGCAGTTGAGAATACTCAAGTAGTGGCAAGTGATGAACAAAGTGTTGAGCAAGGAATCAAAGAAGAAGATGACTCATTCCTTGAAGAATTTTCATTCATGCTACAAAAGGAGATCCTTGAGAGTGAATTACAAGAAGTTTCAAATAGCACGCTTGAAGGGGACCATCAAGTTGACATGTTGAACAAACAGCTACGAATCATCGTAAGTGAGCCCAAATATGAAGAACAATTCGAGGGGGCACTCAAAGACATCCTCACTCTCATGCTATTTGAGGGGGCGCTGAAAGATCTCACGGAGGAAACACAAGTGGAATCAATACCAAAAAAATTTCAAGACAAACAAGTTATTGTGGGAGATTTAGTTCATCATCAACTTCAGCCTCCCAAGACAATGCTTGAAGATGAAATACCACCAGAGATTGTATTTGATAAACTAGAGGAAATCTTTGAAGATCAATCACTCAAGGAGACTCTCATTTTCAAAGATATGCTTACAAAATTTCATGATGATGCGTGGTTTATGCATAGAGATGAGCAAGGTGTTATTGTGAAAACAAAGAAAGTTGATCTATTCGAAGGGGCGCTAATCTTATTCAAAGAAGAGCTTGCAAGTGAGGATCAACATGTTGTGAATGCTCGTGGAATGGTACATCACCAATGGCGACCTCCTGAAGCAGCTGGTGGTCTTGCTTCCAACAATGCACTTCTATTCGAGCACGAGCGATGCCAGGTTGTCTCTTTCCTTAATCCTAGCTTCGAAAGTTATTATGATTTTGATTATGGGGGTTTTGGGAAAACAACTTGCATTTGGATAGATCACGGACCTGATGAGTTGCCTCAATTGATTATCTTACATGAAACCTTGCCTGAATATGAGAGATGCATGGTGAGAGCTTGCTTTTCTGTATTTAAAGATGAATTTGCTCAACTGCGAACTATCACCTTTGCCATGCTCCTGTTGCATATACTAAGAAATCATGTAAATATATGTATATACTTTGCTTCTTTGAGCCGTGTCAAGTCTAGGAGTCTTGTATATAGCTTTAGAGTAGGTTTTCTTTTCGCGTGTTTAGTTAGAGGTCTTTTGAGCCTTGTTCTTAATTTGCCTTGAGTCATTTGACTCATGATTCTTGAGTGGCTCAAGTACTTGTTTGCTTTCATTTGTTCGTTGGCTTTTGGTTTGCTTTAGTTTAGTTTGCTTTGAGCCGGTCTGTCGGTTTGCTTAGTTTAGGTGTCCTAAGTGGGAGCCTCCAATTGTGAGAAAGGCGTTTGTGTTGTTTGCTCACACTGGCGACATTTTGGATCTTATGTTCGGTCCATTTCTTAGATATTTATTCATGAAGTACTTTGAATCTAAGGTTGTTCCTCTCCGACCTTATCATCTGGTTAGGACTTGTCCTTGACTTGGAAGGGAGTCATTTTCTGTATCTTGATACCAACATCTTTGATTATTATATCTTTACAAACTAATAAACTCCGAGTCATTATGGTTTTCAGGCAAAGCCGTGATTAGTGAAAAATCCAAAATCTTGCTTCAGTGCCACCACAATGCTCAAGCCCTAGTAAGCTTCACTACTTACAAGCCAAAGGAATTGATGGAATATGAAAAGAAAAGAAAGCAATATCAAAAAGAGAAAAATGAGAAAATGAATGAAAATAAAATATCAAAATTGGCTAATGGGAACATGCGAGTAACTCCATCGAGGCTATGGATGCTCGGCTGGCAATGGAGCAATATTCGTGAGATTGCGGCGATAACCTCGTCGAGACTATAGATGTTTGACTAGTAGCGAGGCTCTATCTAGGATGCTTATGAAGTTTAGATATACTACGTAGCCAATCACAAGGGAACCTGAAGGTCATAGTTGTCTTGTCGAGAGGAATGAATACACTTGCACACACGTAGGTAATCAAAGACTAAGTATCTTGATCCAAGTTGGGATTCTTCTTCCACTTTTGAGTACATTTTCTAGTCTCTTGATAAGTTGGGTTGAATTTTCCGGAGGCTCTAAATGTTGATTGGGTCTTTATCTTTGAAATGTTCAAGAACATTTATTCGAGGTGGCGCTAGATGTTGTGACGTATTCACACATCGTCCCATTGCAAATGGGGACCCTTCTTTTTTTCTTTCAAGTTTACTTTTCTTAGTTTGGCCTTTTTGGGTCTTGGTTATTGATCTTTGCATTGGAGAATTTCTGGAGAGCTCTTTGGATAAGATGGTCTCTTTGGGCTAAAATGAGTAAAATGAGTAGCACAGGACGGGTGAATTTGGATTTCCTTTTTTGAAAGCCTCCCCTTGGTTAGGCTTGGGACTTGTTTCTAGGGTTGAGTTTGGATTGGGTTTGAGGAAGATCAACTTGAATTCACTTTTGAAAGCGAATTGAGACACACTTAGACTTGGAAATTTGGAGAGAAAATCAAGAATCTGAGCTAGAACCTCAAATTCGCTCCTGACCCTTCCAAACGGACAGGAGCGAATTTCCTTAGACTCTTCTTTCCCCCCCCCCCCAATTTGGATCATGAACCTTCTTCCCATGGTTTGAGTGAGAATGCTAAGGCCTTGTGAATGAGTTGAAACAAGTTTGAATATCAAAATATGAAGAATTTGAGCCAAGAAGCAAAATTCGCTCCTGACCCTTCCAAAGGTACAAGAGCGAATTTCATAAGGACCAAAGGTACACAAGCGAATTTGTAAAACTTGATGTTTGACCTTAGCTTTTGAGCAAGAAAACCCCTTAGAGTGATTTCCTAGCATGAGCTAAAGCCAGGGCAATGTCGATAGAGGTGAAAGAATGAGTATTTGAGTGACATTCAAGCCTAATGCCTCAATTTCGCTCCTGATCCTTCCAAGGGTACAGGAGCAAAATCCTTAAGGGGGCCTCCTATCTCACCTAAGACATTGAATCGATCTCATTTTAAGCCAAATTGAAGACAAATTGACTTGGTTATGGTGAGAAAAGGATTCAAAGTTCGAGTCTAAGACAAAGCTAAGTGAAAAGGAGTGTGAATTGAGCTTAAAGGAGCAAATTCGCTCTTGACCCTCTCAAAGGGTCCAAAGTGAAATTATTAGGACATGTACCTTCCAAAGGTACCAAGGCGAAATTCTTGAAAAAGCTAATTCTTCACCTCAAACAATTGAATGAATCCCGCTTTGAGTAGTTTTGAAGGTAAATTAACATGATCTTGATGTGAGAAGGATTCAAAGGTCAAATCAAAGACAAGTGAAGTGATGAAATATGGAGAATTGAGCAAAATGCCAAATTCGCTACTGACCCTTCCAAAGGGTCCAGAGCGAAAATTTCCATTATAGGTGTTGTCCTTACAAAGGGTCCAGAGCGAATTTTCATTATAGGTCTTGACCCTCTCAAAGGGTCTAGAGCGAATTTTCCTAAACACCTATTTGCTCCTTGTTTGGGGTCAAAATCTTTGTTCCTATGGCATGGTTGAGAGAGGATTGATGTAGACTTGCCTTGAGAAGTGAATTGAAGCAAAGGAAATGATGAATTTGAGACTAAATGACAAAATTCGCTCCTGACCCTCTCAAGGGTACCAAAGCAAATTTTCCTAAGACCCTCCCTTTTGCTTCAAATATGGACTAATTTCATGCCTTGGAACCTCAATTAGGATGTTATCATGCCTTGGAAACAATTGAAGTAAAGAAAAATGATGAGAAAGTAAAGGATTTGAGCTTAAAGGAGCAAATTCGCTCCTGACCCTTCCAAAGGGTCCAGAGCGAAATTCCTTGGGAGAGAGGGTTTAGCTAATGAATTTGTGTTGAAGGTCTTCTTAAAGGTGATTCTAGTGTTCGAACAATCCCAAGAACTATGAATTTGAGAGTGCTTTCATTTGAAAAGTGAGAAAACTTGAAACAACTCCTAATTCGCTCTTGTACCTTCCAAAGGGTCCAGAGCGAAATTGATCCTAGTGCCTTATTGTTGATGGTTTGAAGTGAGAAATACTATGTTAGAATGAATATATCATGTGTACTTAACACCATATTTGTTTGTTTTGCAGATCAACAAAATCAAATTGGAAGGAGATCAGGCAAAGACAAGGACGACCTCTTCAAACCTCATCATCATCAAGGACACCTTAAGTGCAAGGAACAAGACTAAAAGTGTTAAAGACTTCAAGTGTTCAAGGAATTGCAAGCAATGGAGCTAACCATCCTCAAGGACCTCATTCTATCACATGGATAAATCACAAGATGACAGAGAAGAAGGAATGAATCGATCCTAAAGAGGCCTCATCAAACACAAGAAAGTCAAAGAAAAGATACCCCATTCATCAAGTATAAGGACGAAAGAGGATCAACCAAGGTCAGTGCAAGGGTACATTGAAGAAGCAGATAGTTCCAGAAGAGTTGATCAAAGTTAGATTCTCATTATCACCACATTGAGTATCAAAAGAGATACGACATTCCTTGACCAAGCAAATGCTAGACAAGGTGGCATCCCAGTCACTATTCCTCCGATTAGAAGTCTCCACCTCAACATGTCCAGATTCAGTGAATCACGCTTATGCACAAAGGCACAAACTCCGATGTACCTACCCCTATTTCCTATTGGTTCTCATGCATTGAATGCAATTTTCTCATTGGCTAAAGGAGTTTGTTGTAACAAACCCTAATTAGGGTTTTCATCTTGAAATCCTAGCCATTCATTGTAAATCAATCTGAGTCATTGAAATGTAAAGAGCTCCCTATATAAAGCTCTTGCTCTTCATTTGTAAAGGTTAATAGTCAATAGTTAATAGTCAGCAAATAGCTAAAAGTTGGTTAATAGTTAGTCAATAGTCAATAGTGAATAGTTTGTGAATAGGATAGAAGAATAAGAGCTTAGATAGCAATTAGTATAGAGTAGGAGGAGAAGGCAAGAGATTGTTGCCCAAAATTGTAAATAAACTCCATTTTCATTGAAGTTATGGTGAAATGTGTTGTTTCTTGCAATATGCATGGTTTCTTGTTGGATCTTCATATACAATGGTAGATAATTAGATTGAATGGAGAAAATTGTTGAATGCACTCATGTGGAATCTGCCTAGTACATACTGTTGGGTCTCAAATCAACAGATTGGATGGGTTCTAAGGCAATGCCAACTCCTATGATCAAACCCTCCAATTGACTTGGCCAACTTATAGAGTGAACCTATTAGTTACTAACTCTCTCTCTTTAGGCTCTGCAGGACCTAGGCGGGTATACCTATTCACTGAATGTCTCCAATAAACAGTGCTTTTTATAGCAGATATGTTATCCTATTCTGATATCTCCTGATCTTGAAATGGCATGAGTTCCTTGAATGGAGATATTGCAGACGAGTTCAAGATTGTTATTTCGCTTTGTGTTTCTTAATTACTCCTGTAGCTATCAAAATAACTAATTGTGAAAATAAACGATGAGTATGACTTGAGATTTAAGCCAGTGCCTTCTTTATTGCATGGGTTACAGAGTCATTACAATTTTCTTCAGGGCTTATAGTGCGAATCTATGAGACAGTTTTTTAACTCATCCCTTATGAACCTGTCAATTACTATTTCTTTCAAAACCAAATGAATGCTTATATTATGTGCTGATTGAGTGAATTTAACCCTACCCTTAAGGGACCAGTCAATTAAGCTTTGCAGGGAACAATTACAATCCGCAAGCAAAACTTTTGTTACAACATTATAACATAAAGCATAGATTTGATCTTAAGAATATGAATAACCCTATCTTTATCAGATAATATCACAGACGATTGCCAAAAGAAAATGAAATAATCCACAACACATATGCAGGGAAACAATTGATCAAGATTTGTATTCCATTGAAGTTCATACACGAAGACTTACAGGCTGTCGTTCTTTCGCTCATAATCCTAATCTAATCATCTCTCCTCTACATTACAAAAACATTCTCATATATATATGAGGACGCAAGCTTTTCATGAAGAGACACGACTTTTCAAAATATTAGTCGTCAACTCGAGTGTTTCTAAACTTAAGCAAAAAGAGATTCAAAAGTCCCAAATGATGAATGTAATCATCGTCTTTGAATGTTCTGATTCGAGGCGTTTGCTTTTTTAATTCATCCCCTAGCGTCAGGTACTTGAATATCAACTGGTTGACGGTAGGGGCCATATCCTTACTCCGATCAATTTCTGACAAGGCCCAATCCTTGACGCTGACAAGCTCCTTTCGCAAATCCTCCAAGGTTATTACCTCTCCTTCCTTGTAGACGGAAGGCATTCCAACGGGTCTTTCATCATCTAATTCTTTTAGATCTCTTCTCAGCATATCTTCGAATTTGACATGACTATCCATATACGCGTTACCCTCAGCCTTTTCTTCTGGCGTCATGGAATCGTCATTGCTTAGCACCCCCTGCAATCGTGCTCTTAACCGCTCATGCTCTGTTAGCGCTTTCATGGTTCCATTGTAAACTATCCAATATGGTTCGACCTGTAAGAGCATGGTGTTAAACCGATGTCCTATGATGTCATTGACCAATTTGTCCATTTTTTGCTGGATATTGTCTGCGCGTTTATTGGCCTTCTCCGCCTGATATTTCCAGTACAGGGCATCAGAGACGTCATCCAAGCTGCGTCCTGCAGGGTATGAGGTGTATTCGCTGATAGGAGTCCCCGTTTCTAATTGCAATACCTTTGCTTGCAGCTTCTGGTTTTCCTCCTTGGATTTTTCATATAATCCCTTGTATGTAATGTTTTCTCTGACCAGAAACTCTGTCTGGTCCAAGTTCAATCTTGCAACATCCAGATTGAGCTTCGCAGTGACCCTAGGATCGGTCTTTCCAACCTGATGAACCATGAGGTGCCCAAAGGTTTCTTCTATATCCACAATGATTGGCCTCTTCCCTTTTGGATATAGTGCCCACTGTAGGAGAGCCTTCTTGTCTGGATCATATCCAGAGCCTAGGAACAGTTTATCTACCTCCTGGGGCAATACCTGCTGATTCAAATCTTGCTTCTTCAAAAAACCATCAAATAAGAGTGCTGAATTGATATCCCAACCAGAGAAGATGATCACACCGGCCTCTTTTAATAGTTTCCTCCCCTTTTCAGGAGTCATATCTTTCATGAGGACATCAATTTCATCCTGTAATCTCTTCATCTGTTCTTCCTCTGGTTTTCCAGCCATGCTTCGTTTGACATGAGCCCCTTTGTATTGATATAGAAATGAGAGGAATTCCCTAGAGGAGGCGAATCCATCATCAGCAATAAAGTCCTCATGCTCAGTCATTCTTATGTCAACAACATCTTTGATGTTGATTTCTCCTGTGTCCATGTTCATTTCTGTTTCGAAACCTGGAGGATAATCCTCTCGAGGAGAATCAGGTGGGATACTACTGGCGGTTGATTTTGGTGACATGTGAGCTAGGGGCTGACTGTCTCTTTCAGTATTAATGAAGCGAAGGAATTGTGAAGGAACTCTGTGCATAATTTCAGCTTCATGTTGAAGCAGTCTTTTAGCTACCTCCAGAGGATCTTGGAGATTTCCAATTAGGTCTCCATCTATCATTCCCCTTGCCCTTTTCCATTTGTAGGCCTCCCAGACTAACTCACTCTTTCCTTTCAAAACTTTGGCCTCCTCTCGCTCAAGGTTCTTAATTAGGTCGTCTGGCATTTTGGCCATATGTATCCCAGCTTTGAGTTTCTGTGAGGCTCTGGCAGCTTTTATATATCCTTCGGGATCAAAATTCTCCCTAGGCTCACCCAGAGTCATGCCGTAGTAATTTAATTTATTCTGTAATAAATGATAACTCTTTGAACTTTTGACAATGAAATCAGAGAAAACTAATAGACCTGGAACAATAGATTGTTTACCAAAATCAGTTAAATGTTTAGCACTGGCAATAGACAATTGCCTTATAATCTCCAAGCTAGCCACTCTGTCTGGCACCGTAATTGGAAGCATGTGTGGTTGCCCTTCATATCCAAATACCCTTATCTCCGTGTGATTATCATGGCAATACCAATCACCCCAATTGTGTTCAATCTGTGATTCTGGAGAGAAATCCTTTGGCCTGAGGAACCTCTTAATTTCAGGGGACAAAGTATAATCCCTGCGTTGTCCAAAAGCTGCACTGAGAGGTTTCACAAAGTATTCTTGAAAATGCCAATATTGGTTGTTCATAAACCTCTGGTCCCATGCTGATACCCACAACTGAACCGGCTTCTTCAGACCATTCTTATCATAAGACCTGATGCTGAACTCATCTGGCCAGAAGTTAATTTCTTGTCCACAATAAAGAAGAATATGCATTAACATGGAGTATAATGAAAAGTGAACATTCACAAGGTCTCCTTTCATTTTTTCCAGCCCATGATTCAAGGTATCCGCAACATAAGTAGCAAAATCAAATGACCTAGGGTCTTTTGATTGAATATCAGCACACAAAACCATAATCCCAACATCCATGAGTGGATGAGCCTCTATGCCTAGTACTTGGGCTGCAGTATAATACGTATACTTGAAATATGGATGGAAGTGGTTGACATCAAATGGCACCTTGTCACTTTTGCCAAACTGAACAAATGACCCACCCACTTTTGGCCTGTGAACAGGTAGCCTCCAAGTCCTGTAGATATTTTCCAGACTAAAGAATTCCTGTGAGAGTTTCTTCATATCGATGCTTTCCTCGACTTCCCAGTCTAGATCAAAAACCATATCAATAGTCTGCTTGTTGATTACTACTAATGTATTCCCTCTGTAATCACATATGGTTTTAGTTCTCGGGTTGTAGCAATTTACCAGTGCTTTCATTAATTCTACGTCTACAAATACATTTGGAACTACTAACTTGCCTAAGTTCCTCTTCCACAGATTACTAATGGGTTCGGGTGCATCCCTTCTTTTGTAACCAAACAAAAATAACTCATGCCCTCTTATCTCAGTCCAAATGTCTCCTAGATTTTCAAATTTGTCCTCCAACCCTTCTTCTTCACTTTTAATCTTCTTAGACCTTACACTAGACGATGGACACTGGTCTAATAAGTCCTGAGTCAAAGCTCTCCCTTCTTTCTTCTGCCTCTTGGGCTTCTCTTCAGGGTTTAACTCTTTTCCTTTCCTACTCCTTTTAGAAGAAGAAGACGAAGGTTCCATAGTTACAGTAAATAAGAGAGACAACACTTACTTGGTAAAATGCTCAACTCTTCTGGTTATCGTTTGCAAATCTCTGCAAGTTCTTCACAGCTTTCAATCTCTTAGCATCGATCTGATTCTTACGAAAATTCACTCGGCTTAACTGTAATTGAATGGGCAACTTGTGTATAGTTAATATTCTGCATCTGTAACGGCTACTCAAGTGTTTTAAATTTAATTGCAGATGTGACACTTCTCAACTGGGCCTTTAATTCCTTCGCGGGAAGTACAGTCCGCTCAAAGTGCGCGCGTTTCAAATTATCGATGAAACCCTTGCCTTCGGCCGAGTGTTCGAATCTTCCATCGAAAGCTCACTTTCTTCGATAATACTGTTTCGGTGAAAAACTTACGTCGAGAAGCCGCTTTTAAGACTCATCGAAATTACTTTTTCATCGATAGTCTCCCTTTTCGATAAATTGCTCGCGAGTTTCATCGATGCCATACTTTCGATGAGTTTCTTTCTTCGATGAAGGCTTATGAGTGTTCATCGATATCCCCTTTTTCATCGATATCCTTTTTATCGATGAAACAGCCTTTCTTTTGTTCGACACCACGTTCATCGATGAAACTTGCTTTTCGATGAATGTCTCTTGAGTTTCCTCGGTAACGATATTTCTTCGAAATCAACTTTTGTCTTTTCGCCTTTTGCTTTTATCCTTTTCGATGAAACATGGGGTATCGATGAGCGGTTTCTTGCGTTCATCGAAGGTAACTTCTTACCGAAACACCTTTGCTTAGCGCTTTATATGCCCTGTGTCGATGAAAACGCTCTCTCGATGAAACCTCTCCTGCAGTGCTCGACACAGCTTACTGGCCGAAATATCCATTAGTCTTCATGCTTATGGAAACATATAGTATTATTTTTTCATTTTTATTATATTTTTTTCTTTTAAAAAATAGTGCTCAACAGCGGCTCTGACTGAGGATGAAGGCATTCTGAACTATGCCTTCAAGAATCCAGAATCTTTGGTTTCGCAGATATGATGGTATTTACAATGGAAACGGATCCTACCCTACTGTACAGGTGATGCGGAGTGCTTCAGGAGAAGAAGTTCTTTAAGAACTGCCCATGTACTGGCAATTCTTGGACCTCCCCTGTCGCGTTTTGGAGCAAATAAGAATCCTCCCCCCCTTTGTCTATGATCACATATGGGCCGATCCATAAGGCTTCAAATTTACCATGCTTGCCTTTGTCTTGACTCCTGGCATTCCACATTAAAACCCAGTCTCCTACACAAAATTTCCTGTGAGATGTCCTCTTGTCATACAACCTCTTCATTTGATTCTGAATCCTGATATTTTGCCTTTGAGCTTCTGCCCTGACTTCATCAAGTTCTACTAGCTGCATTATTCTTTCTTGTGATGGATCTTCAACATCTATTTCCTCTTGAATCATAAATCTATGTACAGGTAGAAGATTATCCAAAGGTAGTCTGGCCCTTTTGCCATAAACCAATTCAAATTGAGATTTTCCTGTGGATCTTTTCACGGTTATCCTGTCTGCCCATAATGCAAGATTCAACTTTGAGTCCCATGCTTTTTTGTTCTGCCCCAGCATCTTTTTAATGATCTTCAGAATGTTCTTGTTGCTTGATTCAGCTTGCCCATTGAAAAGTAGCTCCAGCATTGGTCAATCCAAATGGCATACGTGCATAGACATAAGTGCCCCATGGAGTTGTGAAGGCTGTTTTATATTTTTCAGTTTCTCTAACTTTCACCTGATTGTAACCCGAAAATCCATCCATCATGGACAGCAACTCACACCCTGTTACCTTCTGCAGCATATTATCCATGTTTGGCAATGGATAGTTATCCTTTAAAGACGATATGTTTAAATTCCTAAAATCTACACATAATCTAATATCCCCATTTTTCTTCCTGACTGGTACCAAGTTAGAAACCCAAGTGGAATATCTGCATGGTTCTATTATTCCTGCATCTTTCATCTTTATAATTTCTTCTCTCATTTTTGGTAGCAATGTAGGATTAATTGGTCTCTGTTTTTGCCTAAATGGCTTAGCTTCTGGCTTAAGTGGTATCTCATGTTGAAAGAGATCTTCCCTGTAAGCTTTGAGATCCTCATAAGACCATGCAAACACATGTTTATATCTTTTTAACAAGACTACCAGTTGTTGCCTCATAGTAGGAGTCAATTTTTTCCCAATAAAAACATTCTTGGGAGCTTCTTCATTTCCTAGATTGATTTGTTCAACATCACTTTCTTTAACAGCTGACCCTTTGGTCTCAATTACATCTTGAGCATTAAAAGTTCTCTCTAATGCTACCAGGCCTCTTGGTAATTTATTTGACTTCAGTTGTATAATTTCATGTCCAAATAAGGTTTCCTTACCTTCAGTTTGTTCCACAAAGTCATTAAAGTTTATAGCTTGAGCCTGATAATGATCAGCACACTGTAAGAAGTTCAGCAGATCTGCATCATCTTGAAACACTTGCCAATTATACAAGTTGTCAGGAACAGATGGTCTCACTTTCATCTCCACTTCAGATATCCCAGTTAGCGTTATATCATTGCCTTTTAGTGCAATATTTGCTAGAAAATCTGCCATGATGTTCTTTGATCTATCTATCCAGGTTATCTGAAAAGCATCAAAAAGCTCCATGGTATCCCATACAGCATTCCTGTACTGTTTCAGCCTTAAATGCTTCGAGGCATATCTCTCCTTTACTTGTGAGACTATTAGTTCTGAATCACCAAAGACACTTATCAACTTGATTCCATGTTTGACTGCTATGTTAAGACCAGTGAGTAGGGCTTCATATTCAGCAATGTTGTTTGTACATTCAAATAACAACTTGAAAGAATATTTGTAAGTTTCTCCTGTAGGTGAAATAAAAAGGATTCCAGCCCCACTCCCTTCTTTGCTACAAGACCCATCAAAGAACATCTTCCATATCTGACCATCATTTTCAGTTAGACATGACTCAATGGGGATCCACTCTTTAAATTTAGGTTTTGTCAGCTGTACCTGGAAGTTGTCCATATCAGTTTGTAAAAAACATACTTGGTTCACTGCTCCTTCCATGTCTTCTATGATATATGTGGACCGAGGCTCCCTGTCAATTTTTATTTCCTGTCCATTTATTGGAATCGTAGCATAAGACAAATCCAGCTGCACATATCCACCAATCATATTCGACCATTGTCTAGACAACAACATTCCATAGTTTGGTGGAACATCTACCACCGTGATATCTGTTTTATATGATGCTTCTGGACAGGCTGCTAATCTGAACTCTACATTCTTCATGATACCAACCACTGGGACTGATCTATTGTCCATGGCATAGCATTTCCCAAAGGTAGTATCAACTTCCAATCCTAATTCTTTCATCACCCCAACAGGCATGACGTTTATGGCTGCTCCCGAATCAATCATACAATTTTTTACCCTTTTGTTGTTTATCACCAAAGTGAGGTAAAATGGGTCTACTTGTGTTGGATTTTTAGTTATAGTGGACCCTAAGTATATAACTGGAGCCATTTGTTCATTACTGCCACCTGTTGGGACTTCTCGTTTCTTTTCATTAACCTTCCCTTCTTGGACACCTGAAATCATTTCCAAAGTTTTTTCCCTATATTCAGGAAACCTCATGATTTCCATTAATGGGACAGAGACTTTTAATTGTGTTAGTGCAGCTGAGATATCAAACGAGGTAGATTGTTGTGATGAAAGAGTTTTTACCGTTTCTTTCTTTTGAACATCAGGACCCTGATTATCATCTTGCTTAGTCTTAGTTGCCTTATTCATTCGCTTAAGTGCTTCATTGTTTTCTTTCATTAAAAGACTAGCAGGTTTACCTTGTTCTGGGTTCACCATCCTGTTTCTTAAGTCATAAGTCCTTTTTGCTTGTGCAACAGCATAAGCTGTAATTTTTCTTTTCTCTTCTTCAGTAGGGACTCTGAGTTTGACACTTTCATTTTTGCTGGTGGTCACAGGTAAAACAGAGCACTGATCAATATTTATAGAGTCCGACCTTCCTTCCTGACTAAATGACATCATATTAATAGTTGAATCATCCACATGATTTTCATAGCTATCCTCCTCCTCTTGCAACCCTTTTGCTACTGCACACAAAGAGGAAGCGTGTGGCATATTGCAAGCATAGCACCACATGTCATCGTCTTGAGTATAATTTACTGCTCTTTTTAAAGGATCTGGAATTTGTTGATTGTCTCTATGGTTCCTTTCTATCGGTTTTCCATCCTTCCATGTAGTGTTGTAAGGCATGTCATGTAGTCTAGGTCTCTCAGGACGGTAGTATTGCTGCTTCTCTGTTTTGTTTACTCTTACAGATAAATCTTTCAGGGCATTTAAAACTTTGTCAAGCTTATCTTCATCCCTATTGGCCTTGGGTGCTTTAGGATTGTACAATCTTGCATCCTCTCTTTTTCCAATCTTACCAACAGCCTTTCTATTGTTCTCTATAACAATGGCATCTTTCATAACATCTCGGAGATCTCTTGGGTTTCTGGTTCTCAACTCATAGTTTGTTTTGCTGTCATAAGCATTGATATAGTACAGAATGCTCACTTCAGGTACTGGTTTCATCCTATTAGGGATTTTGTTCAAAACCCTATTGAATCTTTTGTTAAAGTCAATTACTGATTCATTTTGCTCTTTCTTAATGCTGATGATTTCATGTAAAGCAAACTCAGGACTATTATGGTCTCCATATTGTTCCAGGAACATTTCTTTGAATTCTGCAAGATTTCTAATGGATGCATCAGGCAACGTTCTAAACCAGTCTCTCGCATCTTCTATTAATGACTGCATAAACAACCTGATCTTGACATCCTCATATGGCAAACCAAAATCCTCAATTACTGCATCAAATGCTTTGCAATGAGCCTCACCTGAAACTGCATTACTTCCTGTGAACTTTGGTATTGCTGTCCTGATTTCATTTGGGATGGGATATGGATACACCATCATTCCTGAAAAATCAAACTGCCTCATTTGTTCCATATTTATTAGTCCATGCCCTCCATGAGGGTTCACAAAGTTCTGGTTCATATTACCATACAAGGGCATTTGGTTTTGATAAGGAGGAGGGTATTGATTCTGGTGTTGATACTGAAACTGATTAGGGGGTGGATGTTGGTTATAAAATTGACCAGGAGGTGGATACTGATTGTGAGGGATGAAGCCTGTATGTGAGTTTTGCTGGACTGGTGGTGCACCTGATTGCACATGATCATCCCTCCTGTTACCAAACAGAGGGTTCTCATAAGCTTTGAAATCATTACTCTCTGTTCTACCCACTCCCTGAGCATATGTTTTCTTGTAGTTGTTCACATCTTTATTAAAGTCATCCTCACCAACATTTATGCCCAACTTGGCACACAGTTCCAAACATTCCTGAGTCCTTCCTGAATCTCTCATTTCAGCAGCTGCCTCCATCATTTGTCTGGTTAAATCTGTAAATCTATCTGCAGGATCTGCCATACCTGATCCTGATGGAGGTGGTGTATATTGTCTGGACCGTGCTTCATGACTTTCAAAACCAGGGGGAATTTGGCATCGCCCCTTTTGAGCTTTATATGCCGCAACCAAATCTTCGTTCACCGGGCTTGAAGTTGTTGTTCTATCTTGTTCCTTTAAGGGCGAGTGTTGGCTACTTTCATGTTTATGCTGGTTGTATCTTTCTCTCATGGAATCATTCATGGGTTCTTTATTTTTGTTCCTTCGTTGAGGGAAATCTAATTGGGATAAAGATTGTCCTTTCGCAACCGATCTTGTCCCGTGCATTGAAATTCTTATTTCAGAGTCGCCACCTCTTGTCTAGAGGACACGAATTGTTTTTATTTCTTCCGAGCTCTTTCCCACAGCAGAGTTTTTATAATTTCCCCAGCAGAGTCGCCAATTTGTTGGGTCTCAAATCAACAGATTGGATGGGTTCTAAGGCAATGCCAACTCCTATGATCAAACCCTCCAATTGACTTGGCCAACTTATAGAGTGAACCTATTAGTTACTAACTCTCTCTCTTTAGGCTCTGCAGGACCTAGGCGGGTATACCTATTCACTGAATGTCTCCAATAAACAGTGCTTTTTATAGCAGATATGTTATCCTATTCTGATATCTCCTGATCTTGAAATGGCATGAGTTCCTTGAATGGAGATATTGCAGACGAGTTCAAGATTGTTATTTCGCTTTGTGTTTCTTAATTACTCCTGTAGCTATCAAAATAACTAATTGTGAAAATAAACGATGAGTATGACTTGAGATTTAAGCCAGTGCCTTCTTTATTGCATGGGTTACAGAGTCATTACAATTTTCTTCAGGGCTTATAGTGCGAATCTGTGAGACAGTTTTTTAACTCATCCCTTATGAACCTGTCAGTTACTATTTCTTTCAAAACCAAATGAATGCTTATATTATGTGCTGATTGAGTGAATTTAACCCTACCCTTAAGGGACCAGTCAATTAAGCTTTGCAGGGAACAATTACAATCCGCAAGCAAAACTTTTGTTACAACATTATAACATAAAGCATAGATTTGATCTTAAGAATATGAATAACCCTATCTTTATCAGATAATATCACAGACGATTGCCAAAAGAAAATGAAATAATCCACAACACATATGCAGGGAAACAATTGATCAAGATTTGTATTCCATTGAAGTTCATACACGAAGACTTACAGGCTGTCGTTCTTTCGCTCATAATCCTAATCTAATCATCTCTCCTCTACATTACAAAAACATTCTCATATATATATGAGGACGCAAGCTTTTCATGAAGAGACACGACTTTTCAAAATATTAGTCGTCAACTCGAGTGTTTCTAAACTTAAGCAAAAAGAGATTCAAAAGTCCCAAATGATGAATGTAATCATCGTCTTTGAATGTTCTGATTCGAGGCGTTTGCTTTTTTAATTCATCCCCTAGCGTCAGGTACTTGAATATCATCTGGTTGACGGTAGGGGCCATATCCTTACTCCGATCAATTTCTGACAAGGCCCAATCCTTGACGCTGACAAGCTCCTTTCGCAAATCCTCCAAGGTTATTACCTCTCCTTCCTTGTAGACGGAAGGCATTCCAACGGGTCTTTCATCATCTAATTCTTTTAGATCTCTTCTCAGCATATCTTCGAATTTGACATGACTATCCATATACGCGTTACCCTCAGCCTTTTCTTCTGGCGTCATGGAATCGTCATTGCTTAGCACCCCCTGCAATCGTGCTCTTAACCGCTCATGCTCTGTTAGCGCTTTCATGGTTCCATTGTAAACTATCCAATATGGTTCGACCTGTAAGAGCATGGTGTTAAACCGATGTCCTATGATGTCATTGACCAATTTGTCCATTTTTTGCTGGATATTGTCTGCGCGTTTATTGGCCTTCTCCGCCTGATATTTCCAGTACAGGGCATCAGAGACGTCATCCAAGCTGCGTCCTGCAGGGTATGAGGTGTATTCGCTGATAGGAGTCCCCGTTTCTAATTGCAATACCTTTGCTTGCAGCTTCTGGTTTTCCTCCTTGGATTTTTCATATAATCCCTTGTATGTAATGTTTTCTCTGACCAGAAACTCTGTCTGGTCCAAGTTCAATCTTGCAACATCCAGATTGAGCTTCGCAGTGACCCTAGGATCGGTCTTTCCAACCTGATGAACCATGAGGTGCCCAAAGGTTTCTTCTATATCCACAATGATTGGCCTCTTCCCTTTTGGATATAGTGCCCACTGTAGGAGAGCCTTCTTGTCTGGATCATATCCAGAGCCTAGGAACAGTTTATCTACCTCCTGGGGCAATACCTGCTGATTCAAATCTTGCTTCTTCAAAAAACCATCAAATAAGAGTGCTGAATTGATATCCCAACCAGAGAAGATGATCACACCGGCCTCTTTTAATAGTTTCCTCCCCTTTTCAGGAGTCATATCTTTCATGAGGACATCAATTTCATCCTGTAATCTCTTCATCTGTTCTTCCTCTGGTTTTCCAGCCATGCTTCGTTTGACATGAGCCCCTTTGTATTGATATAGAAATGAGAGGAATTCCCTAGAGGAGGCGAATCCATCATCAGCAATAAAGTCCTCATGCTCAGTCATTCTTATGTCAACAACATCTTTGATGTTGATTTCTCCTGTGTCCATGTTCATTTCTGTTTCGAAACCTGGAGGATAATCCTCTCGAGGAGAATCAGGTGGGATACTACTGGCGGTTGATTTTGGTGACATGTGAGCTAGGGGCTGACTGTCTCTTTCAGTATTAATGAAGCGAAGGAATTGTGAAGGAACTCTGTGCATAATTTCAGCTTCATGTTGAAGCAGTCTTTTAGCTACCTCCAGAGGATCTTGGAGATTTCCAATTAGGTCTCCATCTATCATTCCCCTTGCCCTTTTCCATTTGTAGGCCTCCCAGACTAACTCACTCTTTCCTTTCAAAACTTTGGCCTCCTCTCGCTCAAGGTTCTTAATTAGGTCGTCTGGCATTTTGGCCATATGTATCCCAGCTTTGAGTTTCTGTGAGGCTCTGGCAGCTTTTATATATCCTTCGGGATCAAAATTCTCCCTAGGCTCACCCAGAGTCATGCCGTAGTAATTTAATTTATTCTGTAATAAATGATAACTCTTTGAACTTTTGACAATGAAATCAGAGAAAACTAATAGACCTGGAACAATAGATTGTTTACCAAAATCAGTTAAATGTTTAGCACTGGCAATAGACAATTGCCTTATAATCTCCAAGCTAGCCACTCTGTCTGGCACCGTAATTGGAAGCATGTGTGGTTGCCCTTCATATCCAAATACCCTTATCTCCGTGTGATTATCATGGCAATACCAATCACCCCAATTGTGTTCAATCTGTGATTCTGGAGAGAAATCCTTTGGCCTGAGGAACCTCTTAATTTCAGGGGACAAAGTATAATCCCTGCGTTGTCCAAAAGCTGCACTGAGAGGTTTCACAAAGTATTCTTGAAAATGCCAATATTGGTTGTTCATAAACCTCTGGTCCCATGCTGATACCCACAACTGAACCGGCTTCTTCAGACCATTCTTATCATAAGACCTGATGCTGAACTCATCTGGCCAGAAGTTAATTTCTTGTCCACAATAAAGAAGAATATGCATTAACATGGAGTATAATGAAAAGTGAACATTCACAAGGTCTCCTTTCATTTTTTCCAGCCCATGATTCAAGGTATCCGCAACATAAGTAGCAAAATCAAATGACCTAGGGTCTTTTGATTGAATATCAGCACACAAAACCATAATCCCAACATCCATGAGTGGATGAGCCTCTATGCCTAGTACTTGGGCTGCAGTATAATACGTATACTTGAAATATGGATGGAAGTGGTTGACATCAAATGGCACCTTGTCACTTTTGCCAAACTGAACAAATGACCCACCCACTTTTGGCCTGTGAACAGGTAGCCTCCAAGCCCTGTAGATATTTTCCAGACTAAAGAATTCCTGTGAGAGTTTCTTCATATCGATGCTTTCCTCGACTTCCCAGTCTAGATCAAAAACCATATCAATAGTCTGCTTGTTGATTACTACTAATGTATTCCCTCTGTAATCACATATGGTTTTAGTTCTCGGGTTGTAGCAATTTACCAGTGCTTTCATTAATTCTACGTCTACAAATACATTTGGAACTACTAACTTGCCTAAGTTCCTCTTCCACAGATTACTAATGGGTTCGGGTGCATCCCTTCTTTTGTAACCAAACAAAAATAACTCATGCCCTCTTATCTCAGTCCAAATGTCTCCTAGATTTTCAAATTTGTCCTCCAACCCTTCTTCTTCACTTTTAATCTTCTTAGACCTTACACTAGACGATGGACACTGGTCTAATAAGTCCTGAGTCAAAGCTCTCCCTTCTTTCTTCTGCCTCTTGGGCTTCTCTTCAGGGTTTAACTCTTTTCCTTTCCTACTCCTTTTAGAAGAAGAAGACGAAGGTTCCATAGTTACAGTAAATAAGAGAGACAACACTTACTTGGTAAAATGCTCAACTCTTCTGGTTATCGTTTGCAAATCTCTGCAAGTTCTTCACAGCTTTCAATCTCTTAGCATCGATCTGATTCTTACGAAAATTCACTCGGCTTAACTGTAATTGAATGGGCAACTTGTGTATAGTTAATATTCTGCATCTGTAACGGCTACTCAAGTGTTTTAAATTTAATTGCAGATGTGACACTTCTCAACTGGGCCTTTAATTCCTTCGCGGGAAGTACAGTCCGCTCAAAGTGCGCGCGTTTCAAATTATCGATGAAACCCTTGCCTTCGGCCGAGTGTTCGAATCTTCCATCGAAAGCTCACTTTCTTCGATAATACTGTTTCGGTGAAAAACTTACGTCGAGAAGCCGCTTTTAAGACTCATCGAAATTACTTTTTCATCGATAGTCTCCCTTTTCGATAAATTGCTCGCGAGTTTCATCGATGCCATACTTTCGATGAGTTTCTTTCTTCGATGAAGGCTTATGAGTGTTCATCGATATCCCCTTTTTCATCGATATCCTTTTTATCGATGAAACAGCCTTTCTTTTGTTCGACACCACGTTCATCGATGAAACTTGCTTTTCGATGAATGTCTCTTGAGTTTCCTCGGTAACGATATTTCTTCGAAATCAACTTTTGTCTTTTCGCCTTTTGCTTTTATCCTTTTCGATGAAACATGGGGTATCGATGAGCGGTTTCTTGCGTTCATCGAAGGTAACTTCTTACCGAAACACCTTTGCTTAGCGCTTTATATGCCCTGTGTCGATGAAAACGCTCTCTCGATGAAACCTCTCCTGCAGTGCTCGACACAGCTTACTGGCCGAAATATCCATTAGTCTTCATGCTTATGGAAACATATAGTATTATTTTTTCATTTTTATTATATTTTTTTCTTTTAAAAAATAGTGCTCAACACATACCACTAGCCTCTTGTTGATTGTAAGTGCGCCCTACGTGGTCAACTGGCATTGAATGAGCTTAATCTCGAATTGTTATATGTGCAGTGTTCATGCATTTACTTGAATGGTGATCAGTGTCTGATGGTGTAACGATTTGAACATATTTGAAGCGTCCCTTAGAAGATTGCACTGAGTTGGTGTCGGATTGTTCAACCTAATGGTGAGACCCAACCCAGTAGAACTTCACCTAGTCATTCATCTATCTTCTTGCATTCTAGGTCTTAGAGTAGACTTCTTGAACCCTCAATCCTTTGCTCTTTTTTACTCTCCCCAGTGAGTAGTAGATAGGACTCAAGTTCCAGCAAATCAAACATTCAGGCAATCAAACGTAAGTCCACTTGTGAATCCAGCAAAATCACATCACACCAACAGAGCTTATCCACACGTAGAGACCCTACATATAAGAACCTTGGAGTTATTTCGATTGATCCTTAGGCAAATCTTCAGCATTCGGATAACTTTGTTGAAGAGAGGATAAGATACCTTGGTATTTTATTCTGTGTTCGTATGTGCATAAAAAACACATCAACAAGTACCAGCTTCGTGAAAATGTGAGAAACAAAGCAGACAAATTCCCTACAAAACACTAATATAAATTGATTTCATCATATTGAACACCATACTGCCACTAGAATAAAACAATCACATTCAATTACTCCTTTCCCTTGCATAAACGGTAAACCAAAGGAATTCTCAAGAATTTTACAACAATTCAAATTAACAGGAAAAAAGAGGTTCATAGAAATGCATCAATTTATGAACGATGCTATCAACAGATACAAAGGTAGTAAATGCCAATTAGTACAAGTTAACACAATTATCATAAAATTAGACAATCAAACAAAGTTATACATTGGTAATTGGCCAATACTATCTGAGGTATATAAAAAAATGAGGCCTACAATTAATACAACAGGAATCCTTTTTGAGAGAAATAAGAAAGCACTGAACCAACACCTAAAAAAAAAAACCATATAATATACCTGCATAATTTCAGGAGCATCAGGACCACACATTGATGCTCCAAGGACTTTGTCTGTCTCACAATCAACAATAAGCTTCATAATCGTCTTTTCTTGCCTACTGCAGTTGAAAGATTAAAATTAGGAATACCAGAAATTGGATAAAAACCATTACAAACAGAGAAAATGTTTATGAATAATAACATTTATATAAAACTAGAAACCTATGGGGAAACTTATCCATGCATGTTTGATTTTTTATTAATTTTTTGTTATTGCAAAGGTTGAGTTAGGAAAAAAATAAAATAAAAATTTTTGCTACCACTTGAACATCTCTCACCTCATTTCAGAAATTGTTAATTTGATTTAAAAAAAATGTAATTTGTAATTTTGTATCATCAAAGTTACTAAATGACTGTCCAAGTCATGTACACACTGAAACGCATATGCTTACTCTGAAGATTACAAAAGATCGAAATATATATGCTCCATTAATAGAAAGCAAGAACCTAGTTCAGAATTCATGATCTAGAAAGAAACCAGTAAGCACTTAACCAAACAAAATTGCATTCATGAGAGTAATCAAAATTTACCTAAATTATTCAATAATAGACAGTCAATTACATTGTGATCTAAACTAATCAAGTTGCAAAAGAACTATAATCAACAAGATATATGTGCCTTTTAAATGTTGCACTTAAGCATGTTATTAAAGTTCTATTCAATAAAAAAGAAATCACTGGACCTTAGGTAGATAAAAGTAAATATATCAAATATTTATTCAAAATATAACATCCCTTCAACTTACGCTGAAATCGTATTTTTCATTGGTGTAAATGCTGAAGTGAATATCGCGATATCATTCTTAGCTTGCTCTATTGCTTGTTGCTCTGTAAGGCCAACCACAGAGAGCGGAGGCAGACTGCAGAAATAAACAAATAATGTAAAGTCAGAAAGCAGGCAATCAGCTAAAGCAAAAAATGTGTGCCTGTGTAAGCAATGGAAACATCATTTTAATAAAGGTCATCAGCGACAATAAATAAAAATATATATCCTCAAAAGTCAAAGCAAAAGAGCATGAGCAAGTACAAATGTATAGCCTCAAAAGTGAAAAGAAAATAAGCATGAGTGAAAGAACAGGTTCCGTGTCAGGATCATGCATGCAATGCTTATGATAGAAGGTAGACTGGGACAGTGAATCTTAACCTTAGACAATAACAATAATAATCTTTGTGATGTGGGAAATTGCATTTAAGGATAACAACAACTATAAAGATCCAAATCCAAAAACTGTGGGATGAATCCTCAGATGTGATTTGTATTATAGTAAAAAAATGATAGAAGTCTCAATAATAATTGGATAATTCAATTCAGCACAATATTTTTGGCCTTCAGCTTGTCAAAAATGAAACACAAACTTCTCACCTACCACAAGCTAAGCAAGTTATTTTGGTTGCATCTATAATATACTAGTCTTGACTCTTGAAGAATTATCCAAACCTCTTTCTCAAATTGAGGCGTTTCTCATGCGTAGGAGATGAATACCATAGTTGAAAAAATCGGAATTGGCAATTACTCGGCCAGCCCAATTTTTCAAACATTCGAAAATACATGATTTTTAAAAGATATTCTTCAAATGCACACATAGTACTGAATTTGTCGAACATATTACTGGTTTCCATCATATATAAATCAAAACTAGAATTTAATACGTATTTAAGAACAAAACACAAGTTCAATCTTTTAATACACATGAATCTCAAATTTCAGTATCAATAAGAATTATAAATCATAAATATTTTCTATGACTAAAACTAAAAAAAGTATGTTGCCATTGTCTGGGTGTTGTGGAAGTGGATGATATAACTGCAATATCCTCAACAAATGCCTCATCCATAGTGATAGGATCAAGTTGTGAATGCGAGGAACACAAACCTAACAGCTTGCCAACCTCACCTTTTGCCCCATTTGCTGCCAGATTTACTTCCCATTCAGCTGCCTCCCTCTCCAAATTAGCTAACTCATCATTGGTTAACAATGGACCCACATCAACATCCTCGGGGCCATCAATCCAATTTGTACATGGATCAATGTCATCAAGGTCAAATGCATCATTTGCACTCTACCCAAATACCTTATTTTCATGTAACCGAAGGTTATACTGCACATAGGCAAGGTCATTCAAATGTTGTTGAGTCAACTTATTGTGCTTTGTATGAATAGCCTAAAAAACGCTCCAATTGCACTCACAACTAGAAGAACTATAGGGTGTGATAAAATGTGGATGACAAGCTTTTAAAAATTAGGCATTGTGGCACCATAATATTCCCACCACAAATCTACAAGGGTAAACATATGTCATTTATATCTTAGTAAGGATTTTCACAAACTTAAAAGTTAAAATAAATAGTAAATTAAAATAAAGCATTTTTTTGACTTGGCTATAGAGTGGTTTTCCTACAAATGCCAAAATTTGAAGAAAAATAATGTTCCCTACACCTTATAAATCTGTACCTCAACAAGTATGATGTTTTGAAGGTTCTCATCAACAACCAATCATAGTGAGGCCAAGCATAACCTCTACATCTACTTTGAATGAAGGGGAGAAAAAAAAATTGGGGTTCAAATAGTAGGTAGAAGCATGAATATGTTGGAGTTGTCGATTCCACCTCCAATTAATAATGTGCCGTATGGTTTCATCTTTGGTTTCCTTCGACCCATATAAATGTTGAATTACTTATTTGGCCTTATCCATGGCCTCACATAGATAACCCCATGGGGTTTGGATGCCTATCCAACAATTACAGAACCCTAACCAACGAGTCTAACACTTTTATCAAAATTTTACAAAATAAGCAAATTAGAGAATTGGATTTTGAAAACTTACATTGATAATCTGAAATCTATCATAAAAAATGGTCTTCATGACCCTCTCTACTCCAAGCTTTCTACAATAAAAACTCTCTAACAACCTTTCACTCACAAATATGCAATAAAGGTTGGGCATTATAGCTGATATACTCTACAAGGTGAGCAAAATAGTGGAAAAGCATATGACTCTTAATCGCACGAGATCCTTCCATAGTGTACTCTCGTAAGATTTTGGACCCATGTGTGGTCGTAGATGCACTTTATGATATTTTTTGCATCTTCAACCACATTATTCATCCAGCTTAGTTTCCTTATATTCTTAAGAAGTAGTTCAAGGCAATGGGCAACACAAGGGTTCCGAAACAATGTTGGGTGCCTCGCGTGTAGAAGTCTACCAACTACCACATATGCAACTGCATTGTTGGTCACTATTTGAAGGACAATTTCCTCTCCCACCTCCATCACCACCACATCCAAAATGTTGCACAGGGTCTCTACATTTTTTTATTTCATTGGAGGTATCAACTAATTTGTAAAAGACTAGTTATGAGTGTCATATTCCTACCAACTATCCACCCGTCAGATAAAATGATGCAGCCTTTATTTTCCCAATTTTGATTTTGTTCTTCTACTAGTAGGTGTGTGTTTTTACCTCAACCTACAATTACGGCCACTCAATTCATGAGGCCTTGAGGCCTTGAACCCCTTTTCTACCATTGTCAATGCATTGACCAACTGCTATCAATAAAGAGTTGAAGCAACAATAAACAAAATATTGTTGTAATACCAAAATCTCTCACATGCCAACTTGGCCTATGTTGCAATTCCCAATTCCATATAGTATCTTCCAATTAAGGTTGTGCACTGCGAATGTTTTAAGGAACAAAAAAGGTAGAACTATGGCTGCCCACATTACCCAATCCTTGTACCCATGGCCCAATGGAAGAGTATACCCCCATATCTCCATGCGACCCAGTAGAACTAAAAATTGGGTTTGGGGCTGTCATTGTCTTTGTTATTCTCTTTTTCTTTGCATCACTTTGGTCATATGCTATAAGGAGTGCTTTCAACTTCTTCTCAACCTCTAAAGTAGCTACTAAGCATGGCATAACATCCTAACAAGGGGTTCATTCAAGGTGATATTTGAGTTGATTTAAGCCTCCATTCATACTCTTGGTATAGTAGATAGAAATAACATCTCCTTGTGCTAGACCTAGTCCCCCATGTTTCCAACAGGGATCCTTAGATTTGCCATTAGTCATACTTTCATAAGCCAAGTTCCTTTTAGAAAAATAAATATTAAACCTAGAAAAAGGGGGGCAACATATGAAAGTCTATAATACCCTAGTAAGCAACACTACAAGCTAAACTTAAAAAATAAAAAATAAAAGATTGTTCCATAAAAAATTTCCTTATTCTAGTCTACATTTATGAGGAAATTTGTGAAGTACTTCATTACAAGATCAATTTTGCTTTGAGTTTTATGATGTCATCTTTACTCTACATTTCGAACAAAAAAACAAGTGTAATATGTTTTTACTTTTAAAGTAGCCAAGTTTCCCATACGCTCCTTTTTTAGTGGACATAGTGTAACTTATAGATGCAAAACTTGTAGTGTACTTGCAAGACTAACTAAGAAATTTTTTTATTTAAAAATAGATATCATTTTATTTTATTTTGAATCACAAACTCATAGATATTAAATTGAATTTGTAAATTTTCCAAGAAACACTTAATAGATGTTGACTAAAAAAGAAATAAATTAGTGTAAAATATATTTTTGATTATTGTGTGAAAATTTGCCTCATAAAGTTTTCAGTCAGCATCTATTAAGTGTTTTGGCAAACTGTAAAGCTTTGGAATTCATAAATAAGAAATAAATAGAAAGTTTTGGTGGCTGTCAGCTAGAAGGCATTTTAAAAGCTATATTGTAATTTGTAAACATGGTGATCATTGATAATTTGATAGTAACTGGATGCTTGCATAATAAAAGATTTTATTTTTGCTTGGCATTCAATCTAATACCTGTGACCCTTTAACATTAATTTCAGTCATTCTTTGGCTTCTAGATTGAATGTAAATTTAAAATTTGAACTATGAAATTTTGGATTTTCTAGTCACTCATATTCAAAGGCTCAACAAATAAAAGGCAAAGAAAACCTCTGCTTTCATGTGCCCTAAGTCATTCTCAGTTGCATGTCCTAAGTAGCTTTCAATTGCATGCACTAAGTTGCTTTCAGTTGCATGTCCTAAGTTGTCACAGTCATCCCCAATTGCATCCTGTCTGAAGAAAATTGTAGAGTTATAATGAATTCTTGAAAAATATTGTTGCGAGTTTATAAAAAAACCAGCAGCAAGTTTTTTTGGCGAGTTACCTGCCACAATTTCTGAGTAATGAGTTTTGTGAGTACTTTGCAAGTTTCACATCTATGATGAATACAATCTTGAGATACATGACATGTAAAAGCATATTTTTACTCTATGGTAGGAACAAAATATTCAGAAAAAACAATGGCATAACACAATCATTTCCAATTCTCTTCCCGGCACTATTTTCATTTTCAATGCAAATGTTGAGTGACATAGAAATCCTAAAATAAATGTTGTTCACATCATACTGATAATATCCCAGGTCACTCAAAGTTAAAAACATGGTATTTATGTTTTACCAGCTAAAAGCCCAGAGTAAACTCATGTATGGAAAGGATATATTGACACACTTAAAGATCAGGTGACTTGGAAGGTACAAAGCAACATACCGAAGGAGGAGGTAGCATGGATAGATAGATGCATTCCAAAACATGCCATATATTAACTGCAAAAACTAAACGTTTCAGCATTTGAAATTAGATACATTCTAAAATGCATCATATCAACCACAAGAATCACATTGGTTAAGCACATCAACCATGTGAATCACATCAATGCTTCAAATCGACTAAGCTTGTGAATGGAGAAGATACATTGAATCAGAAGGAAACAAAAGATATGTTGGAAACTTGGAAGGGATAAAGCAATATGCTAGAACGGAATGAAGAAGCATGGATATATAGACGTGTTCCAAAACAGATCACATTATGGCCAAAAAAAAATGAGGCAACGTAGACATAGAACATGTTTGAGAACACAAAAATCACACACCATCCATGGACTTAACATGTGAAAAACACGGTCAAGAATAAGGACTAACATATAAAGTGGTTCTCTGATCTGGTTATGCATTCCTGTATGTCTCAGGTTTAAAAATGTGCCAAAAGAATTGCTTCCTCAAAATGAAAATATATGTGACACAAATGGCAGTTCAAGATGATGGGCTAACTGAATACTGAAAAACTAGAAAGTCACCTTAACACTTTCAAACCATAGCTCAAAACGAACCATACAAAATCATCAGAAACCTTGCTATGTATACAACCTGGAAAAAGCTGTGCCACTCCATTATACAAATTTGATGCTCAAAATAGCTTTCTAAATGACTTGAAATTTGCAAAATACAGAAATCTTTAAAAATTTGAATTTTATCAAATTGAAATCTTGCTCTTAAATGAGTTTCATGTCACAAAAGACTATTCCAGCTTTTTGTGGAAACACGTCACAAGGCTTTTTAGATTCAAAGGCAAAGTACCTTTTTTTTTGAGAATAGCTAAAAAGGAATTGCCATCCAAAAGTAATAAGTGCTTTCATATGAATTTTGTGTCAACAATTATTCCAGCTTCTTATAGGAAACATTTCGGAAGGTTTACTAGATTCCAAGGCAAAGTGCCTCGCTAATTTAATTTTTAGAAAATATAAAAAGAAATTATCCAAACTTAAAAACAGCAAAGTGTTTTAGCTTCACATCTATTCCCATAGGTTGCTACCTTCTTGTAAATTAACCTCAATTCCAATAAAGCTTCATTAACATTTCACTACCATACGTCGATTGTGTTCATCTCCTTTAATTTCATATATTGCTTTTATTACACATTTAATTTCCTAACTTCTAGGGCATTGTCCACTGAAGGTTGAAAAACTCTGCGATTTTTTTGCAGACTCACGAGTCACACGTCATTTTTGATCGCGAGTCGCATTTCATTTTTGATTGCGAGTCACTCGCCAAATAACTCGCGGCAGAGTAATTCTAAAAATCGCAGCGATTCATTGAGGTTAAAATTGCAGAAAATCGCAGAAAATTGGCATAAAAATCGCCACTTAAAAGGAAAAAAAATTTAATTATCCAGAAACTTAATTTTTTTACCTATTTTTGGGTGTTGCAAGCTGCGACAGAGACATTGTGTATAACGCGAAAAATGATAAAAAGGCTCGATGTGACGGAAAAAGGGCTCATAAGGGCTTTTGCAAACCTCAAACACCAAAATTTCTATATTTTTGTTAAGTCGACGGTTTTAGTGCTGCAGTTTAAAAAAACATTGATTTAGATTCATTCTGAGCTTTGTTTGGCAGACGACAAGCAATTGAGAAAGGGCACACATTGAGCCAACGGTTAAACCACATAGTTAATTTTCCATGATTGAAGATAAACACATTGTTCATACATTAATGTTGTCTAAATTAATGTTTTCAACCCATTAATGTTGTATTTAATATATTGCGATTAATACAACATTTAGACTTAACAATCACTTTAACCTGTAATATTAATGTGTTACATATATGTAATAATCAATCGATTACAATTAATATTAAGGGCATGTGTTGATTATTATAATGTTAATTTTTAGACATTGTTATAAAAATTAATATAACATTAATATGTATTAATATTTAGACCTTATATAATATTAATATAACAATACCTAAATATTAATATCTTTTAAAAAATTTGGGCTGGCCGAGTCATTGCCGAGTCTGAGTTTTTCAACTATGGTCCACCATATTAGTATATTACCAATTATATCATGATCAATGATGTCATAACAGCTTGTTGCATGCTTATATGTCCCATCGTACAAGGTCAGACTACAAGAAACACAGCCTCAAGAATGCGACCTTTCAAATTATCCTCGTCATTTGAAACAGTATCAAGTGGCAAACGAAGAGATGTCCTTCAAAGATGAAACTTCAAATTATTGGCCAAAAAAATTCCTCAATGAATAGAAGAAAGAGATGATGGAACAATTAATTGATATACTTTTTAACTACATTGCCAATTTGGGTAAAGGTATGGATTTGGGTATGCGGGTATGGCAAAAAAAAAATCCTTGGTACGGGTGTGGGTACGTATATATATATATTTTTTCAAAATTCAAAATTATAGCTAGACTTATATACATATACACTTCTTATGCGCCTAAGTTTGATTTCAATATAAATTTATAAGACTCATTATTTCATTATTTTACATCCGTTCATTAAACTATTACACCTTGGGCTCAATTTAGAATTAGTTGCTTTACTAAGTGCCTATCAACTTGAACCAAGATTTAATTGAGCACTAACTCTTTCATATCCCTAGCTATTTTCAAACAAAATGCATGCTCAAAAGGGGAATTTCTATTACAAACTCTAATGTCAATCAAAGCTGATCTCTTTGGCTAGGATCTAAAAATCACCCCCAAACCACTATTAATAATATGGGTTGTCCGACTAAAAATTCCAACAAGAGAGTAGGCAGCAGCCTTCATGTCTCCTTTGTCATAGCAAGGAAGGTGCTATCAATGCAATCTACAAGTTTGGAATCTTCTAAATTAAATATATGATGGGGTTCGATTCTCCTTTAAGCCGCATCTAGACTGACATAAGATTTAATGTTTACTAAGTGCCAGGCCACTAGTGGATCTAGGCGCCTGGGCCAAAACTAGGACGAACCCAAGTCATACCGAAATCCGACTTGCACCCATACCCAATTTTGAGGCTGCATTCACGAATGCAGTATCATAGCCTTTTAAAATGATTTCCTTTACATTCACCTTTTCATTAAGCACACTGTTCAGAAGTTCAAAAACCTTAAACATGACACTCAATTTAGATATCACTGTCTTTGAAACTATCTTCACCAATTGAAATTATACTTCGGTAATTTAAAATAACATGTGCATTTCTAAAAGCTGTTTCCAATGTCATAAAACAGCAAAATCCTATTAGAAAAAATCTGGAAATTTTTTGGATTTACAACGAGTATATTAAAATAATATTGTAATATTGATATAATGGTCATCTTAGTCATTTAGCTAGTACTTAGAAACTTTTGTTTTTGTCTTTTGTGTTTCTATTATCGATTATTTCAATTATGGAAAGATCATTTTGTATTCACTATTTATATTGAAATCTCAATTATTATAACATGGTATCAAAGTGGTTATGGGTTTAACGCCCTCATGGGAGGCCTAGGATCATGAGGGTGCCTTTTTCAAGAGTTTTTTATTGAGGGTGAGGGTGTTGAATTGGGCCTATTAATGCTTTTTGCGACCCTTATTGAGGTCTTTTCAAAGGTGTTTTTTGGGATTTCTCCTACGCTCGCATCAGCCTTGGTTTTTACGACGTGTGGGTGTTTTTCCTACCTGTGTCCTTCATTGTTTCTGCTCACGTGGGCATCTTTCTTTCCACAAAAACGCGTCCTCGAATCTGCCTTCATTTTGAGCGACGAATTCGTTTTTTGGCTACAAGGCTTGTGAAGACAGCACGCCTGTTCTGTTTTTGTTTTGCAAATTCGAGCCACCTTTATTTTGAAGCGTTTTCCTTTGCAATGACATGATTTGTTCACGTTTTTTCCCACGACGGGATTTGCGATGGAGACGTTTTTTTTAATGTTTTTTTTTCTGGGTGACTAGGTTTTTTGTTGCTTGCACAGGCATCTATGAACTTCATGCACATGATTCACAATTTTTTTTTTTGGCATGATTTTGTCTTAAAACTTGTGGTTTTTTGTTTGCAAACCAAGGTTTTCATCTATAGCAATTTTTCTCAAACCTCAGGTTTATGATGACATTGGTGTACTTTTATTCAGGTAAGGGGGGTTTTGACTGATTTTGACCAAAAAAATCAGATTTCTTGCAATTTTGCATGGTTTTTTTTAAGAAAAAATCATGAGTTTTTATTTTTTGCCCAATTTTTTCACACAAAAATCATGGGTTCTTCCTCTGTCGAAGGGTTTTTTTATTTTTTCCACAAAAAATTATGAGTGGTGTTATTGGTTTCAGATTTATTTGATTTTTCTGCCAAAATCATGGAAGGGTTTGATGATTTTTTCCACAAAAAATATGGTTTCTTGTACTCTATTTTGGGTTGTAGTGCTCATTTGCAAAAGTTTTTGATGATTTTTTGACAAAATTGTGGCTATTGCTATTTTTTGGACGCAATGGAGGATTTGGCGATTTTTCCACAAAATCGTGGTTTCAGTTTTTTGCTGATTTTATGTCAACAAAAATCAATGCATTTTGAGAACCTGTGTAATGACTCCTATTTGAAACTGCCATAGTTTCAATAATTTATCAATCATTACTGAACAAATTACCAATTTATCATAATTAATAATTAATTCTATTATTCATAATCCATACTTTCTAATGCAATGTTCAATCCTTGTTACTACCTAGTCCTAAGGAAGAAGAGGATGTCTATGTTACCGAAGCGCTTAGAGACCAAAATACAATAAGCTCCCTCAAAAATTATGGATCAAAGCCCTTACCCTGTCACAACCCTCCTTTATCACTTTTGGATTTAAAATACAAACTCTATTATATTTTTGGATAAGCTATTTAAATGATTGAATGAATATTATAAAAGGATAAAATAATAAAACACACACACACACATGGAAAATATACATTTTTCTTATTTATTTATTTATTTTCCACATCCAATTATGGCACATGTTGTAGGAAGAATAAGAAGCTTCTAGAGGATTCTCCACCACCTTGCATGTAACTCCTCCCACTAAGTCTAATCAGTTTACATCAAACCATAGAATAGAAAATAGAACTACATACTTTACGCCTTGCTCCCGTGCCGAAGCAAGTATGTAGGCAGTCTTGGGACAGAGTTGTCCCTCGTACTCGGGCGTTCATGGGTGGGGTCTAGGCTTGGTAAAGAAAGGTTGAGTAAGAATCCTATTTTGAAAGATAAGATAATTAATTTGGAAAAAGTAAATCAATGCATACTCGGAAGGAATCCCGTATGGATTCGCTTGACCTCCCGAGGCTTTAAGCCAAATTCCGAGGCGGAATTCAAGCTTGTATTATGTTATTAATTACTCCTAAGGACGGCGACCTCGGTGCACTTCTGTTAGAAGAGTGTAGTACTTAGTGAGTGGCTCAGGGCCCGAATGGTCCCAATGAGTCTAAGTCTCTGGCCAGAGCACCTCCTATCCCGATTGGATAGATGCCTACCCCGCATGGGTAGATGCCTATCCCGATTTGGATAGATGCCTACCCCATATGGGTAGATGCCTATCCCGTATTGGATAGATGAAATCTTATGTCCTGTATGGACAAGTGCCTAACCCGTATGGTTAGATGCTCATCCCGGATGGATGAATGCCTAATCCAAATGGATGGATGCCCAGAGTATGCGATTGAATCAAACACAAATGATTAAATTTAACAAAAAAAAAGAATGGTCAAATTTTGTTGGGTTAAATATGGTGGGTTATTACATGTGGTATCAGAGCAAAGGTTCAAATCTAGGCCTTGTGCTCACTTCAATTTATTCAACTAAGGGGATGTTTTGCAATGGTAGAAATTAAATTTTAAAATCCTAAATCAAGAACTAACTACATAATTTAACTTTCACGTAAAAACCTAGAATGGCTAGAGGAAGAGGAAGAGGAAGAGGAAGAGGAAGAGGAAGGGGTAATGGAAGACGTACTAGGAGTCAAAGGGAAGAAAACCATGAGGAAAACCATGAAGAAAACCATGAGGAAGACCATGAAGAGGATCGACACAATCCAAGAAATAACGAAGATGGGGTCCAAGCTATAATCGACCTTCTAACCGAACAAAGATATAAAATCAACTTCCTGGAACAATCAATGCAGGACCTTAGGGAAAGGCAGAATGACTTTAAAAATAGAAGTGGTACCAAAAATGGAAACCCTGGTAGCAATCAAGGGAATATGATGGGTAATAGAAAAGAAAATAACATATTGGAACTCTCCAAGGACTTAAAGAAAATCACCCCTCCTAAGTTCAATGGGAGGCAAATTGGTGAAGGAGCTGAGAATTGGTTAAACGAAATGGAAAAGTATTTTGAACTAAGAGATTTTAGCGAAACGACCAAGGCTTTATGGGGTTCCTACCAACTCACAGGGGAGGCGGCTAGTTGGTGGACCAACACCAAGGAACAAAATGGGTATAGCAGGGATACGATCACATGGGATCAATTTGTTCACCACTTCCGAGATAGGTGGCTCCCTCAATTGTTCTTTGATGAGAAGGTGACAGAATTCCATAATCTACGTCAAGGACCCCTATCCATTCAACAATATTGGGATAAGTTCGCCAAGTTGCTTAAATATGTACCTATGTACCAGAAAGATGAAGAAGGCGGCCAAGCAAGGAAGTTCATTTTGGGGCTAAATACCAACATAAGGGCAAAGGTTGACATGCATGGACCCAAAAACATGAACGAAGTACTTGAAAAGTCCCTAAGGCAAGAGAGGAAGATTCAAACACTAGCAGGGTGGAACTATAATGGGAACCACTCATTTAAAAGGAAGCAGGAATTCAATGGGAACACTAATTTCAACAAAGGTCAAAGGAATAATTCTTCCGAAAGAAGGCCACCTCCTAATCAATATCAGAGGAATGGAAATAATGATAATAATAACAAGGGCAATAATAACAGAGGCAACTATAACAGGAATGATCAGCAGAACAGGATAACTTATCCACCCAAGGCCAATGAAACAAGGAATGATCCCCCTAGGAATCAAGGTAGGAGGAGTCCTCCAGGTGGATGCTTTATGTGTGGGGAAAACCATTTTGCTAGAGAGTGCCCCAGGATGCAAGGACAGATTAGGGCCAATCAACCCCAACAAGGGCCCCAACAAAGGATTCATGCAGCAGTTAGGAACCGAGGAGGAAGATACCAGAATGTTCCCGTGGAAACTACAGGTACACTATTTGAACCATAGTTTTAAAACTCTTTGACTCGCCTCGGACTCGCCACGGACTCGCGAGTCCTTTGGCGAGCCGAGTCGACTCGCCTAGGACTCGCGTGGCGAGTCCAGGCGAGTCCCTGTGAAAGACTCGCGAGTCTTTCGCAAAGACTCGCGCGAGTCTTTCACTCGGACTCGCGAGTCTTTCACAGGGACTCGCGGGCCCAGAAAAAACACGCCCGTGGGGCTTAAAACCAATTTTTTTTTCATTTTTTGACTTCAATTTGGGTTTTTTTTGGCTGGAGCAGGTTAGAAGGGTTTGGAGGAGTAGAGGGAAGAAGGAAAAATCAGCATTAATTTCTTTATGTTCTCTAAATGCATTAATTTCTTTACGTTTTTTTGTAAAACTACGGTTTTTTTTTTTTGCCGAGTCTTTGCCGAGTCTTTCGCGAGTCTTTCACGAGTCCGAGTCCGAGTCCAAAATTTTGGTTTGCCGAGTCCGAGGCGAGTCCGAGATTTTCAACTATGATTTGAACAACCAATTTCAATTCTAATTGACACTGGATCATCTGAATGTTTCATCTCACCTGAATTAGTAAGCAAATATGCATTAAAAGTTAATCAAATGGAGTCATCATGGACGGTTCAATATGGGGATAAGGCAACTAGGGAGGTAACTAAGTGTTTGCCGAGGGCAAGGGTACAATTTCCTGAGTTTGAAACAAGGGTAGATCTCTATGTGGCACCCCTAGGATTATATGATGTAATTATTGGAATGAGTTGTTAACAAACCATCAAGCTAATGTAGATTGCTATAACAAAGTTGTTGAATGTTTGGATGATGGGGGGAAGAAGGTCAAAATCCAAGGAAAGCTTAAACCCATTAATATAGAAACCATCTCAGCCATGCAATTAAAGAAGGAAAGAAGAAGAGGAGGCCAAATCTATATGGTTGAAATTGATGAAGGAAAAGAGGAAAATACACCAACCTTTGAAAATACCCCTTTCCTAAAGGAATTCAAGGATGTTTTTCCAGAAGAATTGCCCAGCTTACCCCCTAAAAGGAAGTTTGACTTTTCTATCGAAGTGCTACCAGGAGTTGAACCAGTATCAAGGGCACCTTACCAAATGAACACAACTGAATTACAAGAGCTCAAAATGCAATTAGAGGAACTCTTAGCTAAGGGATTAATAAGGCCAAGTGTATCACCATGGGGAGCGCCAGTTTTGTTTGTTAAGAAGAAGGATGGAACCTTAAGGCTATGCATCGACTATAGGATGTTGAACAAGGTCACAATAAAGAATAGGTATCCCTCACCTCGCATAGAGGATCTTTTTGACCAAATGAAAGGAGCAGCAGTTTTCTCAAAGATAGACCTCTGGTCAGGGTACCATCAACTCAGAATTAAGGAGGAAGACATTCCGAAGACAACTTTCAGGACTAGATATGGGCATTATGAATTCACAGTAGTTCCTTTTGGTGTAAACAACGCCCCAGCTGCATTTATGAACCTAATGAATAGTGTACTCCATGACTACTTGGATAAATTTGTTTTGGTATTTCTGGATGACATATTGATTTACTCTAGGAATGAGGAGGAACATTTAGTGCACCTACAAATTGTTTTGCAAAGGTTGAGAGAACATAAGTTATATGGGAAATTGTCAAAATGCGCCTTCTTCGAGGAAAAGATTCACTACCTTGGGCATATAATATCAAAGGAAGGAATAGCAGTTGATCCAGATAAAATAAAGGCAATAGTAGAATGGCCAATCCCTAAAAACGTTTCAGAGGTAAGAAGCTTTATGGGGCTAGCAGGTTACTATAGGAGGTTTGTGGAAGGATTCTCTAAGATAGCAAACCCCATCACCTCATTACAAAGGAAGGGTAAAAGGTTTGTGTGGACAGAGCAGAGTGATAAGGCATTCCAAATCTTGAAGGGAAAACTAACCTCAACACCCATTCTAAAGGTGCCAGATCCGAATGGACACTTCACAGTCGTAACTGATGCTTCTATTGAAGGGTTAGGAGGAGTACTTGTCCAAGATGAAGGGGTATTGGCTTACGAATCCAGAAAGCTAAAGACTCATGAAGTCAATTATGCACCCCACAACTTAGAGTTGGCAGCGATTGTGCATGCCCTACAAAAATGGAGACACTTCTTACTAGGGAATCCCTTTGAGTTAAAGTCAGATAACCAAGGACTAAAGTACATCTTTACCCAACCCCACTTAAATGCCAGACAAAGAAGGTGGTTAGAGTTTCTAAGTGAAAATGATTTTGAAATTGAATATATTAAGGGGAAGGAAAATAGGGTGGCAGATGCCTTAAGTGGGAGGAGACACTTGATGACTATAGCAACATTCAAGACTTCTTTCAAAAGGCAAGTAATGGATGAACAAGGGCATGACCCATGGTATGAGCAAGTCAAATTGACTTTAGAATACGATCCAACCGATCCTAAGATTGAAGGGTATACATTAGATGAAGATGGGTTGCTCAGATACAATAATAGAATCTATATTCCTAATTCAGGGAACTTAAGGGAAGTAATCTTGTCAGAGGCTCACAATGCCCCTTATTCAGGGCACCCAGGAGTTAACAAACTTTATGCAGATCTAAAGAAGTTATACTTTTGGCAAGGGATGAAGAATGACATTGTCAAGTATGTGCCTAAATGTTTGGAGTGTCACAGAGTAAAGGCAGAACATAGACATCCAGCTGGATTGTTACAATTGCACGATGTACCTCAACACAAGTGGCCAGTTATTAGCATGGATTTTGTGCAAGGGTTAAACATGTCACCTTCTAGGCATGATGCAATAATGGTGGTAATTGACAAACTCACTAAGGTGGCACACTTTATACCTGAGAATCTGACGGATGATGCACCTACCTTGGCTAGGCGCTTGGTTAAGGAAATAATTAGGTTGCATGGAATACCAGAGAAAATCATATCAGATAGAGATGCTAGATTCACTTCAAGGCTTTGGACCACTCTTCAATCAGCTCTAGGAACTCAACTAAATTTTAGCACCGCATACCATCCTGAAACTGACGGTCAGACAGAAAGGACAAATCAGATTATGGAAGACCTACTTCGCATGTATTGCATGGACCAACTGAGGAAATGGGAAGAGTACCTACCTCTGGTACAGTTTGCTTACAATAATACATATCAAACATCTTTGGGAATGGCACCTTTCGAAGCTTTGTATGGTAGACCATGTCGAACACCTTTGAGTTGGGATAGTCTTGAAGATAGAGTAATTGTTGGACCAGATATGTTGAAGGAGATGGAAAGGAAAACTAAGGAAATTAGGCAAAGATTGAAGGAAGCCTCAGATAGGCAGAAAAGTTATGCAGACAAAAATAGGACACCAAGGGAGTTTGAGGTGGGAGAGAAAGTCTTCCTAAGGGTTAGACCACACAAGAGTTCCATAAGATTTGGGAAAAAGACTAAGCTTGCACCTCGTTATGTTGGACCCTTTGAAATATTGGGAAGGATTAATCCAGTTGCATACCGGTTGGCCTTACCTCCCCAATTGAGCCGAATCCATGATGTCTTCCATGTATCTCTTCTTAAGAAGTATGTACCTGATGAGAAACACATTTTGAATTGGGATGCTTGACAGGTCCAGGAAATGGGAGGAATAATGATAGAGCCATTCAAAATCTTGGAGAGGCGCCAGTGCCAGTTGCGCAACAGAGAGGTTGATCAGTGCAAAGTGCAATGGGACCAGTATGATGAAAAGAATGCCACGTGGGAAGATACTAACGAGATGCAGCAGTTGTTTCCTTTTTTGTTTTAATCATGAAATATAGACTCTCTTGGATGCATTCAATAAGTGCATCGGGACGATGCACAAATTAAGGGGGGGAGGATGTCACAACCCTCCTTTATCACTTTTGGATTTAAAAAACAAACTCTATTATATTTTTGGATAAGCTATTTAAATGATTGAATGAATATTATAAAAAGGATAAAATAATAAAACACACACACACACACATGGAAAATATACATTTTTCTTATTTATTTATTTATTTTCCACATCCAATTATGGCACATATTGTAGGAAGAATAAGAAGCTTCTAGAGGATTCTCTACCACCTTGCATGTAACTCCTCCCACTAAGTCTAATCAGTTTACATCAAAACATAGAATAGAAAATAGAACTACATACTTTACGCCTCGATCCCGTGCCGAAGCGGGTATGTAGGCAGTCTTGGGACGGAGTTGTCCCTCGTACTCAGGCGTTCGTGGGTGGGGTCTAGGCTTGGTAAAGAAAGGTTGAGTAAGAATCCTATTTTGAAAGATAAGATAATTAATTTGGAAAAAGTAATTCAATGCATACTCGGAAGGAATCCCGTATGGATTCGCTTGACTTCCCGAGGCTTTAAGCCAAATTCTGAGGCGGAATTCAAGCTTGTATTATGTTATTAATTACTCCTAAGGACGGCGACCTCGGTGCACTTCTGTTAGAAGAGTGTAGTACTTAGTGAGTGGCTCAGGACCCGAATGGTCCCGATGAGTCTAAGTCTCTGGCCAAAGCACCTCCTATCCCGATTGGATAGATGCCTACCCCGCATGGGTAGATGCCTATCCCGATTTGGATAGATGCCTACCCCGTATGGGTAGATGCCTATCCCGTATTGGATAGATGAAATCTTATGTCCCGTATGGACAAGTGCCTAACCCGTATGGTTAGATGCTCATCCCGGATGGATGAATGCCTAATCCGAATGGATGGATGCCCAGAGTATGCGATTGAATCAAACACAAATGATTAAATTTAACCAAAAAAAAGAAAGGTCAAATTTTGTTGGGTTAAATATGGTGGGTTATTACATACCCTATCTTGGAACCATGCCGTCAAAGTTTACGGGACACTGATCCTTACCCTATCTTGGGAATCAAAACAAATCAGACTCCTTCATAGGTATTGACAGAAATAAAAAGAATTAGACTATAAGTACTAACTTCTCATGCATTATGAATACATATGAAATTAAGTATGACTGTCATACATATTGCAGTCCATTTCATATTACTATTAAATTCTACATAAGAACATTATCAGGCTTCATATATTAAGCATACATATTAAACACATTCCTATGCATACCACCAAGAACAAGGATGTTACTGCCCGATGATGGTGATTTACTGAAGAGGACTGATGATGTGTTTTCCGATTGAGTGTTGATTGCTTGATGATTTGATCTGCCTTTGTTAATATATTTATTGCTGAGTGATGCGGATATCTGCATAATTGTTCTTATATTTTTTCCCCAATGATCCCCCCTCCATCATCTCGTCCTCCCTTCTTATATTGCTGAAAGGAGGTGTTGTTTGAGGTGGACCTTACTCATGAAAGGTGGTGTCTCCTCTTTAAAACTTAATCGCTGCTTTCCCAACTACTTGTTGCCTTAACAAATCGTACTTTATGCCTTTCCTTAACACGTGGTTGTCTGTCTTCAAACTGTAATCATTGTTAGTCTAATCTTGTTATCATGCCTCTTTATTCATGACTATCCAACGGTGATGTTCGCTGCTTTTGTTCAAGGATAATTGTTTCCTTATTATTATTCTAATCGCAACACCATTAAATATTTGACTAAGTGAATGTTTATTGTTGCCTGGTAAACACTAGTTCCGTATTCTTTCATTTGCCTGAAACTGCCTATTTGGGGAAGGTATGGAGATTAGATTAGTGCTTTTACTTTGGGATTATTAAAATTGTGAAGTCTTACTAGTAAGACAATTTCCTTGATCGATAGCAATCATTTAAGGATTTATTAATTGTGTTATTCATGGATTTATTAATTGGGTCATTTCTTCTGGGTTATTTTGGGGACATGACAGTCCACCCTTCCCGAGATTGCTTGTCCTCAAGCAATGACAATTTTCATTGAATCTTTGTTACTATGTGGATCCAAATCAACCCTCAGAGTTTATGGTGCAATTGGCTTTTGTTGCACAACTATGATATTACCCTAGTTTTAATTTCTGAATTAAACGTATAACCACTAAATCTAGAGTTGACAAGGTTTGTGAGTTTCTCCCATGCATCACTTTCTAAATGTAAGGAGATGATTAGGTTGTCTTGTTGTTGTCCCATATTATAGTAAAAGAAGAAACTTGCCACACATTTATGACCTTAATTACAAAAATCCGGCATCATTCCTTTTATGCCACATAGTTTGTATGCATATAGACCGTTATGGTTGGATATTGACATATCGATAGACATAGGCGGTAGATTGAGATTAAATGTATCACAAATATATTGGATGGCTACCATATTTCTTTTCCTCTTTAATGACAATTCCTATGCTCATCAAGTTCTTATACTATCATTGCATGGTTTGAGAAATTTTACTCACACGTTCTTCCTTCCTCCCTATGTTGTTCTTTCCATGTTATTATGATTCATGTTTGCAAAAGATGGCCTAGGGTGATTTAAAACAGGCAGACCATTTAGAGTATAATCCTTAAACATTTATAAGTCCTCATAAGGCATACTAAACATATTCAAGAATGGCACACAGATACATGAAGTAATCATGTTGAAACATGTAAGATACGAAGCATCCATTCAAGACAAAAAGCATTTCTGCTAAAAATACATGAAGCGGTCTCATAAAATACAAAGCACATCCATGAAGCATGGTCATCAACACATGGAAAGCATAAAGAAATTGCATGAATACACGCAAGGCTTGTAGTAAACATGCAACTCTTGGAGCATAAACATAAGTAATGCACGAAGCAATCCCCATAAATACACATAAGGTATGAAGCGTACACACCAAATAGAGGTGCAAAGCATACATATGAAATACATACAAAGAAAACACTTTATGCATGAATAAAGTATGAAGCCTACACATGAATACATAAGACATCAGTCATACACATGAATATGCATAAGGTGTAAAGTACGAAGCACGTAAGGCTAGAAACATCTACGCAAAACATGGAGCATACACATGTAAAGCATGAAGGGTACACATGAATACATGTAATGCATAAAGCATGAAACATACACATGAATTCACTTAAGGCATGAAGTATACGCGAATACACGTAGCACAAAGTATACATATGACACATAAACGCCATAAGGCATGAAGTGTACACATAAGGCATGAAATAGTGGACACATGTAAGGCAAGAAGAACCACACATGAGTATACATAAGGCATGAAATGATGCACATAAGGCTATGTAAAGAACGAATCATACATATAAATACATACAAAACATGAAGTAATACGTAAATACACATAAGGTACAAGCATATATAAGAAAGCCACTCAGAGAATGCACATGGAGTAAACACTATGAAAACACATCAGACATGAAGTAAATATGCTTAAGATATTAAGCTTTTGAGAAAGGCATACATAAAATGCATATAGAATAGACAAGTTGAAAACACATCAATGATAATGCGATGCATACATTAGGAAGGTGCATGACATTAACATGCTGAAAATAAAACAAGCATGGAGCAATCACATAAGCATACATACAATACAGGCATACATGGGAAAAGTACATATACAAAGCAATCATGCTGAAGACACAACACATGAATATCCACAAATTTTGAGGTATATATACATGAAACATACATTTAAGAGAAATATACATAAGGAATATGAATACACTTAAGGCAAGAAGCCTGCACGTAAACCATAAAGTATACACATACGGCATAGAGCATATGTACAAATATATGAGCATACTTAAATACATTCAAGGCATACCAATACATTTTGAAGCATGTGAAATTACATAAAGCTTGAAAACGTATACTTACTGAATAGATACAAGGCACGAATCATAAATGCACAGAAGACATTAAATATACACATAAAGGTATGTAAGGCATGAAGCCAATGAAGCATAAATACATACAAGGTGAGAATATACGCAAGGTATGAAGTTTAAGTTAAGGAATCACAACCATTCGCAAGGTAGGAAGCATACACTTATTAGAGCAATGCTGCCTTATTTATAATTAACCCTAATTGTATGGCAATTAGGTAGTTTTGTCCCGTAGGATGGCAGGATCATAGCTCTGATACAATTTGTAATGTCCCCTATTTAAAACTGCCATAGTTTCAATAATTTATCAATCATTACTGAACAAATTACCAATTTGTCATAATTAATAATTAATTCTATTATTCATAATCCATAATTTCTAATGCAATGTTCAATCCTTGTTACTACCCAGTCCTAAGGAAGAAGAGGATGTCTATGTTATCAAACCGCTTAGAGACCAAAATAGAATAGGCTCCCTCAAATTTTATGGATCCAAGCCCTTACCCTATCTTGGGACCATGCCCTCAAAGTTTATGGGACGCTGATCCACACCCTATCTTGGGAATCATCCTATTGATTGGATTTAGACTGCCCCTCTTTGGAACAAATCAGACCCCTTCTTCATAGGTACTGACAGAAATAACAAGAATTAGACTATAAGTATTCTTCTAGTCTACTAACTTCTCATGTATTATGAATACATATGAAATTAAGTATGACTGTCATACATATTGCAGTCCATTTAATAGTATTAAATTCTGCATAAGAACACTATCAGGCTTCATATATTAGGCATACATATTAAACACATTCCCATGCATATCACCAAGAACAAGGATGTTACTGCCTGTAACCTAATAACAGTTCTGTTCTAATCTGATTGATGGTGATTTACTTAAGAGGACTGATGATGTGCTTTCCAATTGAGTGCTGATTCCTTGATGATTTGATCTACCTTTGTTACTATATTTATTGTTGAGTGATGCAGATATCTGCATAAGTGTTCTTATATTTTTTCCCCGATGATCTCCCCTCCATCATCTTGTCCTCCCTTCTTATATTGCTGAAAGGAGGTGTTGTTTGAGGTGGACCTTTCACATGAAAGGTGGTGTCTCCTCTTTAAAACTTAATCGCTGCTTTCCCAACTACTTGTTGCCTTAACAAATTGTACTTTATACCCTTCCTTAACATGTGGTTGTCTGTCTTCAAACTGTAATCATTGTTAGTCTGATCTTGTTATCGTGCCTCTTTATTCATGACTATCCAACAGTAATGTTCGCTGCTTTTGCTCAAGGATAATTATTTCTTTGGGCAAAGTTTTCAGATTCTAGGTGATTGAGATTTCCTTGCCTAGCCACCAATCTTGCTCAGTGCTACGCAATAGAGTTTTGTTTGAGGTTGGGGCAATAGAAGTATTTTTACTAGCTGCTGTTGCTGCTGCAAGCCAGGTCTGAGTCTTCAAGGAGCAAGTCATGGATCTCTACCTTCAAAATCTCAGTTAAGGAAGACATCTGGAAATTGCTAAGTTGGTCAACTGATCTTGTGTGGCTGGATGTTGGCTTTGAATGGTATTTTATCACTTTTTGGCTGGCTGAATAGGGTTATTGCCATCGGTGTGGGTGGTTAATTCCCTGACTGGGCGATTTATACTCACAATGTTGGATGCCTCATTAACATACAGCTGGGGGATAATATCCTTATATGCTGGAAGTTTGGCATTTCCTTTTATGCTGGGTGTTTGAAGTGCATAATACTGGGAATCTGAATTTGTTTTGATCTGGGTGATTAAGTTCTTTTTGATAGCGTGGGAATAATGTTGATTATAGTAAACTTGGAGTGTGGTAATAAGATTCAAATTGGGAGTTGCTGCTATGAATTTCCATACTCATTCAATGGTTAACTTCTGCTATGTATTGAGGTCAGAAAATGTAATTGTCTAACTATGTTATTTTGCACTTTATAAAAGACATTTATTCTATTTATTTTACGCCTTAGAGTGGTGTAACTTGTTTAATATTATGCTCATGAAATTTGTACATGTTCGAGTTTCACAAGTATTTATGACATTATGGTTTGAAAAACAATCAGCAACTTTCAAAAGATATTCCATTCTGTAGCTCTTCAAATATGATGCATGCAAACTGCTTGATTTAATGCCAATCTACCAGGATTCCACGGGGACACATCCCCCATCCCCAAAAAAACCACATCACCTATAGGGGGATGTTCCGAGACTTGGAGACTTGGGGGAACATCCCCCAACAAAACCACCACCTTTGCCACCTCCGCGGAGGATGCCACCAGGTTGCTTGCTATATGGCAGATGTGATTACATACTAATTGCAACCTTTAACTTCAGAAAATTAGTTTGCCTTACATGGGGCACTTGCAGAGATGTTATATTGCAGATTTTGCCTTGAAGATTTCAATTCACCTCAATTTGTATATCAGCGCCGCCGAACTCACCACTGCTCTACTACTGTCCCCCCACCGTCCCCTCGCCATTCCCAAATTTAGGCCCTTGGTCCCCTCGTCCCCGAAACCTGTCCCCATGTCCTTGCATCCCCCCATTAGAAAACTCCATGGAGCTATGCAATCTGCTAAACTTTTGAGAAGACAAACAAAATTGGTATAGAAGCATCTTGGGCTCTTACGGGGACTAAGCTCTACTTTTACTTGAAGAAGTGTAATCTTTTCCCTTTCATATTATAGAAAATCTTCAATATGTTGAATCTTTATGCAAAAATTATAACTGTAAACATTGTAGAAACTACTAGAAAGCTTTCTTTCTCCATACAGATCTTGAATAAAAAGATCCTCCCTTTCAAATACAGGTGGTACTTTGCTTCACACAATGTTTCAAAAGCAATTGTCCCTTTGAGAAATTCATTTGCTAACAAAGAATTTCCAACAAGATGTTAATCAAATTGCTGCAGCCTAGTTTTATAATTTTATTTAAAATTTTACTAATCTAAAGAACAGGCAAATAGATGTAAAAAAATGTTAGGAAGCACAGAACTGCTTTAGAGCCACTAATCACATTGTGAAAATTATAAACAAAGTAGAAAAGTTACAATATAAAAAACAGTGACCGACATCTCAGCATAGAGTGTAGATTGAAGATGTAAATTACCAGAAAACTGCACAAGGAACATGCTGGTAATCAGGCTTAGTAGGCTGTCCACCAAAAACAGTTTTCTGCAGGAATTATCCATTACAGCAGGTTAGTCGTAAGTACACATATAGAACAGCAAAAGCATGGCAGGATAACAGGTATCATCCAGAATACAAGAAAGGAATAGATAAAACAATGTTATCCAACTCGGAAAACATCAGATTACACTATTGTGAACTTACAGAAAAACAAGTACCCTCCATTAGTGCTACAGGTGTAAGGTTGATTCGATTTGTTACATCACCAACTGCCCAGATATTAGACACTGTGCTTTGAGAGAACTCGTTAACCTGAATATCAATTAAAAAAATGAGAAGTGAAGACTGATAATTTAATTTAAACATGACTCTAGCTGCTCTGAGCATGGTCAAAATATACATCCACCAGAAAATGCAAGTCCTCAAAGATGTTATGAGCTAGAAATGTGACAAAAAAATGAGAGTGCAAACCTTAACAGATCCTATATGATCAACTTCAACTCCCACTGCTCCAAGATTAAGCCTCTTTGTGTTTGGCACTCTACCTGCAGCAGTAAAATACAGTAACACACATGCATGTTTGAAGCCGTTACAAATAAATTATATGCCACTTCAGCAATGTAATTTGGAGTAGACTATTCAACATTAGATATTACTATATTATAGATGCTTCGTAGAAAATGGCACAAAGTTTGATAACTATAAGGAATAAATGATGCTAAGTCAATAAATTATCCAATTTCAAGAATATTTTACTGCACATATTGCTTGATTTTTGAAAATAAAAAAACAAATAAAAACTCAAAACTGATTATTCCAAGAAAGTTCAGTTTAATGCACTAATCTATTGCTTTATGAAACATGTTGGAAATGTGATTTCTGACTCGTCCATGTATAATAAACCAAAGGAATATGGATAAACATCATTGTGATTAATGTTAGTCTATAGAAACAGGTTATTGAATTGCAGATTAATAATTATGACATTGAAAGAGAATTCATTGAGTCAATGTGCTAAATGTTGGAATATGGTCAATTAATAAATTTTATAATTCCTTGAATAATACTTGTCAAAAAAAGACGTCTTCATACTAGAGATGTAAGCTACTTAAACCACAGCATTGAAACTCATGCTCAGCAGACCAGTATCTTAGAGCCAGTGCCAGACTAATAACTTCCCTATGATAAGAAATTAGGTGTCACAAAACAAAGAGAAAGAAAGAATAATATATCACATAATGATTTGAGAGACAAAAACGTAGTTGTTACTTTGTACAAATGTTGTTTTCTGAACGATACATAACAAACAGTTGGAATAGACTTCCCATTGGCACAGCAAAGGTTTGAATTTTGGAAGATCAAGAAATTCAAACTTGTATGGCCCCTTAAAAATATATGATTATGTGGCTGACCATAGAATTGACTAAATCATTTGTGTTGTCTCCATGTATATTCTACTAAATGTCACCTCTAAAACATCATCTTGGTGTGCATACACTAATTGAAGAAAACATTACATTATCAAAATCATTGGAGGAGTTTTTATCGCCCAGATAATAATCTCACAACAAGAGGGGTAGCTCTTCTTCTCACCATTTAAGAATTCAAGGGTAAACTTTTCTCTTTCCTGGAACTTATGAGTAATGACCATATATTCAAAATTCACCAGGTACCTGAGATTAATTTTCTGCACTGAGAAAACCTCAAACTCACCAAGTTTCCAGCAAGTTTACAGACCAACTTGCAGTGAGTACTCACAAGTACCGGCATGTATGCAGGAGAAACTCATGCATGTCAAAACTTTGCCAAGTTTTCGCTGCATTTTGCTTAGTTGCGAATTAAATATTTTTTTATGTTGCCAAACTTTTTCTGAGTCACCAACTTTGAGTCAAATTTGATTCTGCTAAAAAATTTGCCACATCCAAGTTTTGGAAGTATGATAATGATTTCCTTGGTTTACAGCCTGCTTTGGGAAAGTCACCTGGTGTAACCAAAATAGTGGGAAGATTTGTAGTTGTATAAGATTGGCGAATGATGATCTAACGATTGCAACCCTGTACATTCTCTTGTAAAAACTGATCACCTGACACTTTTTTGAAAATTTTAAGTCATGCTGCTCTTTTTTTCAACCTACAATATTTAATTAGTGTGGAAATACCATGATGCAGTAAGTTGTAGCCATACGTTCTCAAATTTGGGTTTGCCTCTAGGGTCCACTGGATTTGCATCTGCCTAGAAGCAAGTTCAAATTTGAGAATGTATGGCTATAACTTACTACATCAGGGTATTTCCACACCAATTAAACGTGTGTAGGTTTAGAAAACAAGAAGCTTCTCACATATATTAAGGGGATACGATATCAAATTTTGTGGAAACATTTTAGTTGAAATTGAAAATGCCCAAACAGAGTTAGCTTAGGGATACAAACTCAAGATATGCAAAATGGTATGCAATGAAGGCTTCAGGTAGAAAAATAGCAACTTACATCATAGCTCAATGATGTTTTCCATGATGAAGAAATTTATTGTAGGCCAAAGTCATCAATGATTTGGATTTGTGATAAAGAAAGAAATACAAGTTGAAATATTTTCAAATATCCATCATCAACAGATACGCCATTAGTCATTTCATTCAACTTAAGTTGCCAACATGGGAAGACAGAAAAGATCCAGATACCATATTGTATTTGTCAAAACTGCAAGAGCTTACAATCTTGATATTTCAAATAGCATGAACTTTCTATCCTGATCTTCTAGCCGGGACAAACATTAATCACCAACTTATACAGAATATGTTGCCTACACATGTTCCTTGAATTCTTACTGAATAATATATTAAGAAATAGGTTTTTCCATTAAGAGTTAATGAGTCTTTGAGAATGTGATTTTCCAGCACAATTATTTCCAAAAAGTTGAGTTCTAATTTGAATAAATTTACCTGGTATGGTTAAAGGAATCATCCTAGGGATGCCATTAATAAGGGTGATTAATTATCTAGTACCTCCACATGTTGAGAGCTACATCAGTCACAGATATTCAACTTGGCCAACATTATTTATCTGGCATTGTTCCTAAAGGAAGGGAAATTATATCATCTTCCCAGGTTATGTTTCTCACATGTGATAATGTGATCAACAAGTGTCTATCCAGGCCTTCTACAAACTTCTGCTTTCTCAAGGTCCCCAGTAGTTATATCTGATGTCAAGTAACTTCATAAGCCACAATGTCAGATGCATCTGTGAAAATAGTAGATTGACCACAATCAATTCTTTCCTCAACAACTTCCTGGTCGCCATTCATAAGAATTAAACAGATGTACCAAATTACACTGTTGTATTAATTTCTTTGCCAATGATAGGCATATGTTTGGCCAAGCTGGAACTTGTAAGACATTGTAGATTTTAAATGAATCATCTAACAACCACAATGCTTGAATATTATAGACAGATGCAAGACATGCTATATGTTATATAAACTATACAGAATCATGTCATATCCCAGAAATATATATTTTTTGAGCATCATGCTAAGCAGTGTATTACTCCAATGGCCCACAATTAGAAGAAATCAAAGCCACCAATATTATCACCATGAAAAACTTAATTGAATTTGCATCTGTTCTCCCATTGGACAATCTAAGCACAATTACAAGCTCAAAACTTTGCATATTCCAGGAAACCATCGGTGTAGAATAAACAACAAACTTCCAGCAATTGCACCAGCTCTGTATGGTGAATCTCTTAATGCCAAATTCACAATCACAATAACATATACTTGTGCTTAAATCAAAACATGAGGACTGTAAGTAAACATGTACATTGAAACACTTATCAAGCAAATATTCAATTACTCTTTCCACTCCAAACATCACTATTACTTTTAAGGAGTTGAGGCCAATTGCCAAAAACACACAGCTTTGTTAAAGCTTCCTCTTGATGCGTTTTTTAGGACATTTCGAACATAGAATAAAATACCAAGTATTCTATCTTCTCTTGAACAAATAAACCTCACATGCTAGATAATGTGATCAAATGAGATGACTCCAAGGTTTACAATGCAAATGATCGACTTTATGCTCAGGATGGACTCAGTGATGTATGATGTGATATTACTAGAATCACAAGGGGACTTTTGTTTTCATGAACAATGTTGGAACATGGAATCTATACTAACCCACTTGGATAATAAAGACAAAAAGACAGGCATAGGAAATCTAATATACTCCTAAAAACAATGATGATAATGGATGATACTTCGATAGACAAATTCCATAAAATCAAGCCTTGCATCGTCATGATGACAACAACTACACAAAACTGATGCAATCTTCTAAGGAAATGGAAGATTTTCACACTAGAAATGCATCACTCAAATATCCAATGTTGGCACAACTTGAACAAGTATCCACAATCGAACTTGCACAATGATTAAGCTCAGGCTAACTTTACATTGTAGGTTATAATCAGCAAACTACAAAAAAGTATGAATCAAGGAATTCATCACAATATCTTCATAAGCATCCACCATGATCAATTCTAATTAATCTTGAGAAGTAACAAGGAACCATGCAAAATGAGGAAACAGCACAATGATCCACCATAACTTCGCTGAAATCAAGTATTTTATTTCCACGAGTCTTAGCAACAATTTCTTCTTTCTTCCTCCTACTCTATTGCTACTTTTAATTGCTAACTATTATCTACCTACTAACTATTAACCTTTACAATGAGAAAACTGAGCCTTATATAGAGGTCTATTTACAATGAATGGCTCAAATTGATTTGAAATCAATGGTCGAGATTACAAAAAAATCCCCTAATTAAGGTAGTTGTAACTACCACTACATTGAATTGGACACCTGTCCATCTTTGATTTCTAACCAATGAGAAACTAGGTTAGCTATGCTTGAACAAACTTCGATGAAGTGCCATGTTTCACTAGCTCCATCCTTGAATGAGTCAAGTTCAATGAACTTACACGTATTGATGTGGCACAACTTGATTGGTTTGATGATGACTAGGACACTACCTTAGCTACACCATGTAAATCATTACAAAGTGTTTGTGATTGAGCAATATCTCTTGATAGTCAACATTATCCCGTTACTCAATGTGATGATGCTCAAGGCATATTCCCAAAATGTATCATCCAAGTGATCAAGTGAATTTTCTAACTTTTCTTAACTCTTTTGGAACTATATGCTTGATCACATTTCACTTTCCATTTTCTTCTTTGGGAATTTGCCTTCTCGTGATGCATTTCACCTTGATGATGTTTGATGTAGACCTTCTTTGTCATGATGCCTGCTTTCAACTCCGGAATATTGAATAGCTTCCTTCTGGAATATTTTCATGATGTTTAGAAGACTTGGATTCCTTGATGTAGAGTTCCTTTGTTTGAATTGTTGGGTTCCTTGGTGTAACTCCTGAATTGTAGAACATTCCCTTGATATGATTGATTTCCTTGTAGTAGTTATGAAATCCTTTGTCAAGTCCTCATGTTGAACTTGGATTTCCAAAGGAAATCTAAGGTCATTGTACAATCCACTCCTACAATAATGTTCTTCCTTGAATCCTTTCTATCTCCTCCTTAACGCAATTGTATACTTGCTATCTCATCAACGCAATCGTATGTAATGTGAAATTTTGTGAAAATGTGTAATGATGTTATCTTATTCATTGATTGATGTTTATCTTTCTTGAAAGTGACACTAGTAGTATTGCACTTTCAGATTATTTTATTTTTATTCATTTTTGCAATGGTGCTTTTTGCCTCAAGGACTTATTTTGATTGTTGAGAGGTTGCCTTGTTGAATTTTTTTATTATTGCCTACCTTTCTTTTATAAGATTTATATTGTAATTTTCAAATCTTTTTTTACATTACTGGTTTTTGAGGCTTTCATAATATTTTTGTAACTACTGGCAAGTGTGGTGGAATGTGAAAACTATAAACTGCTATATCCAAGAGGGATCTCTAGCAAGCCTATGGGAGTGTAGATGCATTGGGAAATGTTTATTGTGAGGATGGGGGTTCAAAATCGAACCGGTATGGGAAGGTCGTGATCCATTTCCCCCTACTTCTTGTGAGTGATTCTCTTTGTACCTTCTTTCTTGGAGGCTAACCTGCTTACAAAAACAACGAGAAGGTACTAGAAAACATATGAAGAGGTCCTAGGAAGGGGGCCTTGAGACCATCTTTCCTAATATCATCATGGTTTTATGGATGCTTAGTGGTAGTCCAGTGACTCTTCAGCTACATAGTTTTTTAGATTACAGTAGCATGACAGATAGATATATAGTTTTTGGCATTGTTCACCCTCATAAATCTCAAGTTGTGAGCCAATGTTATGTTGTGTTGATGTTTGTTGGTGTAATGTCCCCTTCTCCTCAGTGATCACACGTGAGTTGATTAGCCTATTTCATGTCATCCCAATAGGCTGATTTGGAGACTGTTGACGTGTATTTTATACACCATCATACACAGAATAAAATACCAATAGGCATCTTATCCTCTCTTGAGAAAATAGTCTCTAACTGCTGAAGATTCGCATAAAGGATCAGTTAGGAAGACTCCAAGGTTCTGGTTAGTAGGGTCTCTACGTGTGGACAAGCTTCCAGCGGTATGATGTGATTTGCTGTTTCCTTCAAGGGGTCTTACGCATTCTGAAAGTTCAAGATTTTACTAAACTAAAGAAACTTTTCAAAAATAACAAAAGAGTAGGGTTTGAAAAAGGTCTAATCTAGCCTAACCCTAAGAATGACTTCGTATGGACAAGACTTGGCAAGATTCAACCAACTTCAATTTTGCCATAAGATAACAACTCAATTGAATTTGATCCGATCTTCTAAGGTAACAAAATGATATTCAATACATCAAAGATCAAAGACACTACCACGAAGGTACATATCCAAGATACAATAATGATTGAAGATTAAGGGACTCAAAGTATTCTCCAGTCGACCACGCAAGGCGTTCCTACAATCAGCAAGAAGCTAGTGGTTTGGATTACGAATCCTACCAAAGATCAAGTCTCACACAATGTCCTTCAAATTAACACACTACTTTGATTGAGCATGATTCAAGTAGATTAAACAACCATGAAGATAACCAAGAAAGTTGCAACAAAACACCATAACTTCAATATTTTATTGATTTCCAAGTCATCATGTACAACAATTGCTTGAATTCCTCTCTTCAAAACTCAATCTTGCTACAAAATAAAATTGCTTCTAACTTCTAATCTCTTAGCTATCTCTCTTCTCTATTACATCAACTATTGACTATTAACTATTACCAAATGAAATGAAAAATGGGGGTATAAATAGCATCCCCAATTACAATGAAAGGTCCAGATCGAAAGTAGATCAACGGACAAGATCATGACACCTAAACCCTAATTAGGGTTTGTTACAAATGGCCTCCTTTTTACTGAACAATATTAAATACATAGCCAAATATTAAATTTGGCACAAAAACCTAGGAGACATAAACCAATGACAAATAAGATGCCATGTCATCTATAACAACCTTTCATCTAGAATCTTATTCCCTTTCCAATGTTCTTTTTTGGCATATGCAATGAATCTTGTCACGATTCCTTCGATTTCTACAATTGGAATCTCGGGAAGATTCTTCATACTCTCTTCCAAGTGGATGACCTGATCGAATGCATCTAGAAGAGCTGCGTCCCAAGTAGATTCAAGTTCCTTTGTTCTTTCAATCAGGAGCATGGTGGCAAACATTTGATCATATTGCTCATCTGTAACATTTGCGTCCTTGCAAAAGATGACCTTGATTCTATCCTCTAATTCCTGCATATCCACATCTGTCTCGACCTCGATCCTTCTGCCAAGAATGGTACGAAGTACCTCAAATACTCTGTCCTGGATCGGATTGATCACCTCCTCAACTTGGCCACTGTATGAGATCTATCCATCCAACTACTTGTACGTTGGACCATGTTCCTGAATCTTTCTGCCTCATTGATTGATTGAAGTGGAAGTGCTTGCACTGGTGATCTAGCTGGATCCTGACATCCCAAAGGTTCATTGATGTGACTGAAATAAGTCCTCCATGCACCGACCTCTCTCTCAAGCTTTCTGTTCTTCTCCATTTCTTCTCTAAGCTTGTCTTTCAATGCCTCAAATGAATCGGTGGCATCATCTAAAGTCTGCTCTGCTGTAGATGGTCCTAGCTCAAATGTCTGTATATCATATTCCTCTGCTAGGATCTCACCTTCATATTTGTCTACTGCCGGTGTAGCTATCTGCAATTTCCTGGATCCAGTCTCATCTGGAATCATCTTGGACATCTTGGTAGCCTTTCTCTTCTCTGTTACTTCATGGGAATGTCCAACAAGGCTCTCTAAATCAATTGCATTGTCCTCGTCCTCTACTACGATCACCTTGGTTAATCTTTCCTTCAACCAATCTGGGATAATCGATCTTGTTTCTTGAACTTGAATCTCTTTGTGCACTATTTCTTCTTGTCTGGGAGGAGATGTCATTTCATTGTCCTCTTTATCTTCATCTAAATCATAATCTTGGAGAGATCCATCTGGTGACCCTTGCTGTGCCTGTCCTTCCTCTTGCCTATCGTTCTGTACCATCGATTCCATGGATTCTTCCACTTGAATTGTTCTCTTCTCGGGTCTAGAAGATGTACCGGATGATCGATCTCTGTTAGCCTCTTGTTTCTTCTTGGAAGATTCTCTCTTTCCAAGTCTCTCTTTCCTCTTCGAACCTCTTGGATGGATATTGCCCTCACTGGCACATCGAAGGTTACCTTCACCTGAATTTCTAGGATTAGGATTGCCTTCACTCACACTAGCTCCACCTTCGGCTGGTTTCTCTTCCAAAGTGAAAGTCATAGCTATGCCTTGTTCTCTCAACTTCTGATGTTGTATGTCAACCCATCTGCGAGTACAAGACAAGACTGGTGCCATCAAAGTATCTAAATCCACGACCTCGGGCTCATTCCAATCTAACCTTATTGTTTTGCTTTCTCGATCATAGGAAGACTGGATATGTCTGCCACTGTCCTGAGCTTGGTCGGCCACTCTGTAAATCCTGCATTTCCTGATGAAATCCAAAGGCAATCTCGAATGCATTTTCCGTTTCACTTCAAGATCATCTAAGAGATTCATCATAAAATCTTCTATTTGGTACTCATGCCTAAACTTTCTACCGACTGTCTCCTCTAAATGTCCATGTGGATCAAAGCTTTCTCTCAAAGCAAAAGATGGAAAAGAATACAAGGCTAACTCCTTCTCTGCGTCATCCATGGCTAAAGCATTAGGACATACCTCAACTAAATTACCCAAAATGATAGGTACTGGAACTCCATTCTGATGTCTGTGTCTGAATGCCTTTACATATGCTGCCAACTGTCTCGTTACTTCAAGTAACACAATTCTATCTGTCGGATATCTCGGCAACATGTATGGAGGTAAAGGACATCCATGCACTCTAATATAAGTGAACTTGGGAAACTGAATGAACCAAGCACCGTACCTCTTTATGAATTCCTGTGCATCCTGAGATAATCTGTTGTGAATTCCACCTTGCAACGCCCTTGTGATGTGCATCGTGAAGGTATCATTAACTAGCTTGTAGTTGCTCCCTGGCGGATGATGCAAGTAGGCATAGGAATCACAAGCTCTGACCTCGCTGGGTCCTCTTCCAATCACTCCTCTGTGAGGTAGTCCTGCGTACTCAACACTCCTAATCAAGGCATAGATGACATATGAACTCATGTGGAAGGACTTAGTAGCCTTGAGTCTCCTCAACTGTACGTCCAAGCAATGGCTAATCATCCTAGCCCAATGTATCGTACCTTTTCCTTGAACTATCACTTGGATGAAGTAGAACATCCACTTCTCAAAATAGAAGGCATGAGGGGCTCCTGTAACTCGGTTGAGCATGGTAATCAAATCTCTGTACTCCTCCTGGAAATCAATCCTATGCGGTGTGTTCGGGACCTTGCTCAGACAGGGACAGCTCTTGAGTAACCAGTTCTTATTGATAATGCTTAGACAAGCATCTGGATCATCTTCGTACATTGATCTGGCTCCTTCTATGCTCTTGTATATCATGTCCCTGTGCTCTGGAAGATGGAAAGCTTCACTTATAGCTTCCTCTGAAAGGTACGCCAAAGTGTTTCCCTCATTGGACACGATCGTTCTGGACTGTGGATCATAGTGACGAGCACACTCGATCATCAACTCATGGTACTGAACAGCTGGAGGAAAGCCGGCCGCCTTAATGATGCCACTCTCGATTATTCTCCGAGCGACAGGTGATGGCTTGCCAATGTAAGGGACCTCTCGAAACTTCTTCGTGCTGAAGTTACCCAAGTTTGTATCTCCAATGTTGCTCCACTTCGACACGATCTTGGTCTCCACTTCTTCGGTCTTTTGATCTTCTTTCATGAGAGCTGAACGACTGGTGGATGCTCCCGCCTTTGGGGTCGCCATAACTACACAACATTTCATAATGAGAAGCTAGATATTGCAATAAATAACATAGATTAGAGAGTAAATTTTAGGAAACTTCATGATAAGTCTTTGAGTTATCATTTCCTAAAATAAAACGTTTGACCTAGGAATTCAAAATTCAAAATTCAAAATTTAGACTATGACGATTAACGAATAAAACAATAAAACCAAATCGCCATACCTCAAATCGAGAGCTAACTCTAGAATGCAAAATAAAAAAGGATTCGCCTAGGCAAAATTGACGTATAAATAGTCTTCAACGCAATCTCTCCTTTTAAAATATCAATTTCGCCACCTTTTGAGTCTTTGACGTGATCTCCTCTATCCTTGGCAAAGCAACGTTCCTCTTATCAAGTTCGCCACCCTTCAAGTTTTTTTGACGTGATCTCCAATGGATTTGACAAGCTCGCACAAATGGAAACCTCAAGTTCGCACCACCTTGCTTGGAATGAAATTCGCTCCACCTTGGATATCAATTCGCACTTTCCTTTGATCGCATATGAGATGAAAATGATAATGTGAAAATAATGATTTTCACCTCCCCTTTATAGCGCTCACCTCTTACCACCATATAGGCCGACTTTGGTAAAATAAAGCAATTTTTAAACGATTTTTTAATAAGTAATAAAGGCCGACCTCCATATCTTAGCGCTCTTTTGATTTTTTAATTAATAATTAATTAAATGCCTTTGTTTTTAAATTATCAAATTCGATTTTTTAAAGGCAAAATAATTAATAAATGTTAAGCGCAACATTTAAATGCTAATTTATTGAATTTCAAAAATTATCGATTTAGCATTTAAAATAAATTCAAAAAACATTTGTTTTGGGCGCCAAAATTTGAAAATGAAATATACATACCTCATCACCCTGGTCCCTGACTGAGGGACAGGAGCGATCCATCAATTTGGTCTTAATCTTTGCACTTTTGACGTCCAAAGTCTTCATCTCCACGTTCGAATCGATATTTTAGCTGGGTCCTTCGAATTTGATTGACTTGATTGTGCGAAGGAGTGTCTTTAAATGTGATATCGCCCTGGTCCCTTGGAGAGGGACAGGAGCGATCCTTGTCTTCTAGCTTGAAATTCATCATTTTTGATTCTAACTCTCCGTTCATTGCCTTCCAAATGGCGTTTTAGACCCTTTGCAACTTTATTTTGCTATGATCTTCGAAGGATAACATGTGTCTTGGCAAATATCGCCCTGGTCCCTTGGAGAGGGACAGGAGCGATCCTCATCATTTCTCCTTGACCTGGCATCTTTAATTTCTAATCTTCATTGTAGGGCGAATAATAACATTGTTTGTTCATTCCATGCTTGTTCCACTTGATTTTTGCAAGGCATTTAGACTTTAGAAAGATTATCGCCCTTGTCCCTTGGAGAGGGACAGGAGCGATCTTGAAGCTCTAGTCCAAATGCATCACCTCTCAAACTTGGTTCTTCGTTCATTGCCTCTTGAAGGACGTCCTTGATCTTGCGTGAACTCGCCTTGACATGCATTTAAAGGAAAATGAAGGATCCTATGCAAATCGCTCTGGTCCCTTCCTGAGGGACAGGAGCGATATAGTCTCTTTGTTCAATTTGATGATCATTTAACGTTTAACCCTTTTGCATATCACATTGTTATGATGCCTTAGACCTTGTGTGATCTGCAAAAACCTTGACCTCACGTGATTTTTGAGAGATTTAGCCAATATGAATAATATCGCTCTGGTCCCTTGGAGAGGGACAGGAGCGATCCTTGTGTCCTTGGTCAAATTTGCGAACTTTTGATCTTGGTTCTTTGTTCATCACGTTCCATATAGCATCTTTGACGTTGCCTATCCTTGCCTTGTCTTGGTTTTGAGGGAACATGGGTATTTTAATAAAAATCGCTCTGGTCCTTGTCCAAAGGACAGGAGCGATATAGGCCTTTTGCACAAATTGGTAGCATTTTAACGTTCAACACCTTGGTATATGACCTTCAAAGGACGCCTTGAACCTTTTACGACCTTGTAAAACATTAACTTAACGTGATTTTTGCATGAATTGGCCAATATATTCAATATCGCTCTGGTCCCTTCCTGAGGGACAGGAGCGAACTTCAAGTCTTTGGGTTCATGCTTGCGTTCTCCAACTTGCAATTGTCCTCATTGGGTAAAACGTGATCCCTTGGTCTTACTTAATCACTTAATGCTTGTTAATCTTTCGAAATTTATGCCTTTATGCAAATTTCGCTCTGGTCCCTTCCTGAGGGACAGGAGCGAATTAGGTGTTTAGGTCTTTTGTTGACATTTGGTAATCTTCAATTTATCTTCAATGAGTTCACTTCACCCTGTTTCTTGCCTTCAAACTTATAACTTGCTTGATTTTCGTCCAGAACATGCCCTATGAAGAATATCGCTCTGGTCCCTGGGAGAGGGACGGGAGCTACAATGTACTTCGCCCTGGTCCCTTCCTGAGGGACAGGAGCGATTTTGGCATTCTGGACCACTCTCCTTCATGTCGGCACTTCAAGTTATATTCATTTGATAAAACATATCTCCTTGGACCTCTTCAAATCGTCAAATCATTAAAATCTTGCAAGGACAAAGCAATATTTGATTTGTAGCTCCGGTCCTTCACTGAGGGACAGGAGCGATTTTGCTCCTACAGGCCAAAATAACATGATTTCACAAGTTTAATCAATTCACGAGGCAAAAACAAATCATTTCAAATGCCTGGGATCAAAAATCAAAAAGGTCAAAATTAGTCAATTGGACAAAATTCAAATTTCACCTTCAACACTTAGACAAATTTAAGCTCTGCACTCAAAAATTCCAATTGAAAATAGACCATTTTGACGAAAACATTGCATTCAAAATTTGCATTCTACGAGAGAAGGCTCAAAAAGCTCTCAAAACTGACTGGATCTTGGCCTAAAAAGACGGTAATTAAAACCCTAAGGCTTGACCCTAAATCCAGAAACTTGACAATCTAACAAAATCCTAAAACGAAAGCGAAAAACGAGCGAAAAACGAGCAAAAAGAGGGGGTCCCCATTTGCAATGGGGCGATGTGTGAAATGGTCACAACAGAGACATAAGTGATGATTTGCTGGACTTGTCCTTAATTTTCATTGGTGAAGAATAAACAAGGTGAAATATTATTTTATTGGGTTTAATATTAATATTTGAAGGAAAAAGTCACTTTATGTTATAAAATGAAATTATAAAAATGATAATTAAGTCATAAAGTGACTTTATCAGGACATATAAAATATAAAGTCATTTTATTAAAATTATTTTTCCTCCTAGACTAGGCAGACCCTCTTGGAGAGGAAAAAATTCATTAAAAATCCCATAATGAGATTTGAGGTCCAGGGTAGTTTGGGAAATTATTATAAAAGGGTCCTCTACCTCTTCCAAATGTCATTATGTGATTTTATGCTATTTCATGTTTCTCCATAGTTTCTGGTCTTGACAGGGACAGCCATTTCTAAGGACGGAAACCCTTGGAAATTAGTGGATTGGACGGAAACCCAACTCCACGTAGAGAGATGGATTCATCCAAGGTTCAACATTGGGCTTATTTACAGGTTGTGGAATCCATTTGAGCTTCAAACAGCTAGGGTTTGAAGAAGAAATAAATTGTCAACGAGTGTTTAGAGTTATTTGCAGATTGAAGGCAATATCACTTCAGTTTGGGACATCTTTGGACATATTTTATCATCAAGGTTGCTGGCAAGCATGTGGGAATGGAATGGTACAGGTTTTGGAGGGCTTTCATGGTGAAAATCTCATCATACGAGTGACTGACATTTATATAGGAGGTCACCAATTTAATTACAGTCAATGGTTAAAGGTTGTTTTTTCACTTTCTCGGAGCCACAAGTTCATCAGTTTATCCTTATCCCTAGCCACCTCATTCTAGGGTCTAGCTGTTTGGTTTTGTGGAGTTTTGAACAACAATGAAGATGGGTTTTATCTTCAGACTTTCAGGGCAGCACTTCCAGTCTTATATTGTAGTATTCCCCTTAAATTTTTTTGTTTTTGGCAATAAGAGTTACAAGCAAACACCATAACCCGTTAAGGTTAGAGAAATAATCCAAACTGCTGAAAGTGAACCCTTCAACCTTTTGTTCACCGAGAGCCCAATCTAGGAGGGTGAGATCATACGGTGTTCCAAGGATCGTTAGCACCATAAATCAAACTGAAATTACAATGCACGGGCGGAAAACCAGCCCCTTCTGCTTATCCAGCAGGATAGAAACTGAACTCTTGGCGGTAAACCAGCCAAGGGAAATAACAAGAAACTGAAACTCAATCACTCTACCGCGAGTTTCAGCAGGAGGACACTACATTAAGCTATCACTCTACAGCATATTTCAGCGGGAGGACAATTGCATAAAACTTATCACTTGACCACTTATTCAGTGGGAGGACTGAGTACATAAAATGAATTACAAAGCAAGAAGGCGGCTAAGCCAGCCTCTTCCACTTATGCAGTGGGAATTACAAATAAGAACAGCAAGAATGATTGATCAGTACTACTGAAACAATCTTACAAACTAGAGATATGAGATAAGCTAAGAAACTTAATGCTGATCTCAAACAATCCACTATCAAATCACACCACACTTGAACACTACTGCTGTTCTAATTCTGCAAGCTAGAAAACACACCATCCAGCCACTACCGGAAACACCAAAACACTCATAACTTTCTCAAAACTAACCGGAATCACACCAAATAAAATGCAAATGACTAATATAACATAGGCAACCAATCCAATACCTCAAACTTGCAACTTGGAATCCTTGAATGTGTTGCACACATCCCAAGGTAAGTCTGAAAATGGCGCTACAGCAGCAAACTTCAATTTGCAACCAAAAATTGCAATGACCACCAAAAGCCACGCCAAGATAGGAGAATGATTGTCTTCCCAATACGCTTCCAAAGAGCTGATACCCAGAACGATGCAATCACTTGATCAAGAGGTGTGATCAAAATACGGTTTCAGCAACTCCGCGACCAGCAACAAGGAAACACTCCAAAATCCAGACAAAACTCTCCACAATTTGCAAAACACTCACGGACAACACTGGAATTACAAGAACACAGCTAGGTACTATCTTCCAAGTACGAAACTGAGACTTAGCTAGGAAGCCACACTTTGAAGCTCAAATTTTCAATCGCCAAACCGGCAACATAACAATGCAATTTCATAAGATATCCAAATGGAAGGCCAAGCACCTGTATTTATAGTTTTTTCCTCTAAAATTCAAATGTAAATGCTCCCAAATTCACCTCACCAATTTGCATTTCATTTCACTCTCACATGGCGTCCAAATGACATTTCATTTCATTTCCCAATGTGGGCACCCAAGTTGCATTTTAACCAATAATTCAACAAGTTCAAACTTGCCTAAGTCTTCAATAATAACTTAATGCATTCTTCAAATTTCAACGCTTAACTTAGGAAAATATAACATTGATATTAGATAAAAATATGTCTTTTCCTAAGTCGCCCAATATATCATTAATTAGTAATAAAATAATTAAATGTTAAACCTTAGGATAAGGAAATAATATTTAATTAAATCACTTGTGACTCCAATACTAATTATCAACAAAATCCAGGATGAAGCTGAGCAATGAAGACCACTCAACTGCTACAGGATCAGGACCCTGTCCAAACTACTAAAAATAGAATTGCTCAATACTACCACTTACTAAAAATAGTAAGTCATGAAATACTCCGAAAAACATGATCTTCGCACCCGGAGAAAAGAGCTTGGAAAGCTCAGTAAGACAGCATCATCCAAATAGCCAAACCCTAACTTACTAAAAATTGTAAGTTCTCACTTCACCAAAGAATCAAATGCATGTTATACCACCCTGGAGCTCATGAAAAACCCAGAAGGAAACCATAGATAGAACTGAAGAATTCCCTCCTGGTAAACCCTAAAAAGCTCGAGCAAAACTCCACAAAAGTTGGAAACCCTAATTCTCCTTTCCAAATAGCCTAGGGGTCTCCGGAATAAGCCAATGGACCACTGAACTAATCATTGCGAAGAAGGGGACATTACAATCCGCCCTTCCCAAAATTGCTTGTCATCAAGCAATGCTATCACAACTCCCAAAAATTTTAAACTGATCCGCACCAAAGCAAGTACGATTCCAAGGTCCCATGCCCGTCTCAAGAAGAACCCACCATGCTAATGCTGCGCCACTCTGATGACATCAGTGAAAACATCACGCCAAAACTGCACTAACCTCCCTTGTAACTCCAAAATGTTACCATTCGTGATGCTCAGATTGAAAAATCTTGAAGGACTGACATCACTATCGTGCAACATTTCATGCCCATAAAGCTTTGAGTAATCAATATCAAGAATGCCACTATCTATCACAAGTCTGTAAAATAGGAAATAAAGTCTACACAACTCACAATCAAACTCCACAACATATCTCCCCAAGGTGTCAAGCGGAGCCATGACTGTAAATGTGGCTTCTCCAAATCTCCCTGCAAAGATGAAAACAATCCTTTGCAAGAGCTCAACAACCTCATCCCCATAGCTCCACATGAATCTACTAGGCCTCAATTGAATTATTCCGATACAACCATGGAGACTTCTAAAATCTCTTATAGTTCCTACTTCAAGCTCCTCAGAATGAAGAACCATAGAGAGCAAAGGTTCTCTGTCCCAATCATAAGTAGAAGAGAGGGCATAAGAATAACCACTAGTTAGAGCTTGAACACTTCCCATAAACAGATACTGATAGCCCCAACTCGCCATACCTCTCATTTGATACCATAAACCTGTTCTGCCAAGAGACTGTGAAGTCTGAAAAAGAGTGCACCAACAGCCCACCAAGTCTGAAATGATTGACTTGAGATCTGATTTTAAGAAAATCAGCATCCAAGTATATGAACAGCTGCTGCACCACAGAAAATCGTCGTCCAAAACAACACATCTGCTCATATCCAAGGCTGGAAAACACCTCCAAGCAATCTCCAATTGAAAGCCATCACTTGCATGACCAAAGAAATTGCACCAACTGCTCTGAATGAGAGAAAACCATAAAGTGAAGTGGTTAATTTGCACCAATCAGCAAGCCCAAATCTAAAAATCTGATCCATTCTTTTCCAAAGAAGATGCCCAAAAGTATGCATTTGTTCAATGCTCCAATTTTGAAACAATATCTCATAGTTGCAAATTGCACCTAGATCCCAAACTTTGCAATGTGATCCACCCTCATCACTGAAGTCAAAAGGAATTCCCACATCAAACTTGAAAAGTGGATTAACAAATGTCCAATCAGCATCTATATCAAACAACGGACTATCAACCTGCTGATTACTATCAGAGTCATGCTCTACCCAAACATTCTTCTGCTCCAAAATCACTTTTTCAAATCTTTGGGGACAAAGAGCAAGATCATACCCATCTCAAACAATGGGTTATCAACAATCTGAAAAGTATTTCCTTTTTCCAACTTAGACCAACAATCCTGCTGTCCTAAATCTGAAAATTCCAATTTAGGACATTGCTCAAAGACTTTTAGAAGTTGGTCAAGCTCATTTTTCAAACTATGAGTCTCAACACCATTGTTCTGAAAAACAATTTTTGATTGGTCCTCTAAATCTGCCCCTTGAATGTCATCATTTTGGCATAATTTAAACTCACAAAATAGGACAGCCTCTTGGTCATTAGGAACTTCATCATTAGCTGCAATATTTTCAGCTTCATAACATGAATCTCCATCCAACAATCTGTTAACCTTTTCCTCTTGTTTAACATCTTCAATTTTCATCTGCTCTTCCTCTAGAAGCACATGAGTGCATTCAACACTGTTACTAGCTCCATAAGAAACATTAAGACATTCATCATGCACAACCTCAAATATTGTTTTTTCTTCTTCTTGAATGACAACCTCATCAATGGTTGGTGCATGCATCACCAAAGAGTCTTTGTGAAGCACTGTCTCAAAGTTAGGTGTCAAACCACCAACTCCATCATTTGTCTTTGTATTAAAGATATTGTTTTCAGACTCTTCCGTATGTTTCGATTTTACAAGAACCTTTACGAACCCCATTTTAATATCTGGATCCTTCATCAAATTAATCAATCCTTGCATTAACTCACAAATAGACTTATCTGTAGTAGACATTTTTTCAAACTCTGAGATGCAACCAAAAAACCACGACCCAATAGGATGGTAGGGAGAACTTGTGCTCTGATCAATTTGAACACACAAGCTGGCAGGAAAACTAGCTCTGATACCACTGTAGTATTCCCCTTAAATTTTTTTGTTTATGGCAATAAGAGTTACAAGCAAACACCATAACCCGTTAAGGTTAGAGAAATAATCCAAACTACTGAAAGGGAACCCTTCCACCGTTTGTTCACCGAGAGCCCGATCTGGGAGGGTGAGAGCATACGGTGTTCCAAGGATCGTTAGCACCATAAATCAAACTGAAATTACAATGCACGGACGGAAAACCAGCCCCTTCTGCTTATCCAGCAGGATAGAAACTGAACTCTTGGCAATAAACCAGCCAAGGGAAATAACAAGAAACTGAAACTCAATCACTCTACTATGTATTTCAGTGGGAGGACATTACATTAAGCTATCACTCTACCGCGTATTTCAGCGGGAGGACAATTGCATAAAACTTATCACTCGACCACTTATTCAGTGGGAGGACTGAGTACATAAATTGAATTACAAAGCAAGAAGGCGGCTAAGCCAGCCTCTTCCACTTATGTAGTGGGAATTACAAATAAGAACAGCAAGAATGATTGACCACCAAAAGCCACACCAAGATAGGAGAATGATTGTCTTCCCAATACGCTTCCAAAGAGCCGATACCCAGAACGATGCAATCACTTGGTCAAGAGGTGTGATCAAAATATGGTTTCAGCAACTCCACGACCAGCAACAACGAAACACTCCAAAATTCACACAAAACTCTCCACAATTTGCAAAACACTCATGAACAGCACTAGAATTACAAGAACACAGCTAGGTACTATCTTCCAAGTACGAAATTGAGAGTTAGCTAGGATGCCACACTTCGAAGCTCAGATTTTCAATTGCCAAACCGGCAACATAACAATGCAATTTCATAAGATATCCAAATGGGAGGCCAAGCACCTGTATTTATAGTTTTTTCCTCTCAAATTCAAATGTAAATGCTCCCAAATTTACCTCACCAATTTGCATTTCATTTCACTCTCACATGGCGTCCAAATGACATTTCATTTCATTTCACAATGTGGGCGCCCAAGTTGCATTTTAACCAATAATTCAACAAGTTCGAACTTGCCTAAATCTTCAATAATAACTTAATGCATTCTTCAAATTTCAACGCCTAACTTAGGAAAAACATTGATATTAGATAAAAATGTCTTTTCCTAAGTTGCCCAATATATCATTAATCAGTAATAAAATAATTAAATATTAAACCTTAGGATAAGGAAATAATATTTAATTAAATCACTTATGACTCCAATACTGATTATCAACAAAATCCAGGATGAAGCTGAGCAATGAAGACCACTGAATTGCTACGGGATCAGGACCCTGTCCAAACTACTAAAAATAGAATTGCTCAATACTGCCACTTACTAAAAATAGTAAGTCATGAAATACTCCAAAAAACATGATCTTCGCACTCGGAGAAAAGAGCTTGGAAAGCTCAGTGAGACAGCATCATCCAAACAGCCAAACCCTAACTTACTAAAAATAGTAAGTTCTCACTTCACCAAAGAATCAAATGCATGTTATACCACCCTGGAGCTCATGAAAAACCAAGAAGGAAACCATAGACAGAACTGAAGAATTCCCTCCTGGTAAACCCTAAAAAGCTCGAGCAGAACTCCACAAAAGTTGGAAACCCTATTTCTCCTTTCCAAATAGCCTACAGGTCTCCGGAATAGACCAATGGACCACTGAACTAATCATTGCAAAGAAGGGGACATTACATATATCTGTCATTAACTCATCATTATTGGAGCAGCCAGCAAGTGATTTATTCATCGCAAGGAGTTGGTCAATATTGAATTGGGTTTGGATGAATTGAAGACTCATTTCATTTTATGCAAAGATCTGAAATATATATATATATATATATGCTCTAAGTGCTTATGATTTTATCTGAGTTATATACACTGCTGTTATATTGTTCTTAGGTCATTATCAGCAATATGTGCTTGTCAATTTGCTATCTATTCACGGCAATATCATAAATGAAAACATAACACCAAAGACCCAATCCAAACTCCATTAAACAAGTCAAAAAATTCAAAACAGCAGGTGCAAAAATTATATCAGTATAAGCAGGGGTTCTTACAGTTGGGCATATGTGTTTACTTGTAAAAATTGTTGTGAAGTGGAATGCCAGAAAGTTAGTGACAGAATTTGAAATATATGTAAAAGAAAATGTCGTCTTGAATGTGACTTGATTGAGATCATGACTATAAATTAAAGAATTGGTTAATAACGTTCAATGAGAATTTGACTTATATATGTGCAGTGTTATAGAATTAAATTAATAAAAATAGGGATAATAGTTTGACACTATTTGGTTGTGTTTGTTGGAAAAATAAATATATAATTTCTCTAAACTCTTCAGAAATTGTCATAAACAGAAGAATTTGGTGTTATCATTCTTGTGCATATCATGAATGAAGTAGTTGTCTGCGAATATGTAAACTATTTATGTTATAATTTAATCTTCTGATGGAATTCTTGTAGTTAGTTAGTATGCTCAAAAGATTAAATAGTTAAATCCATGTGATGATGAGGATTTTATACATGTACCTCTTAGAGGACTTCCACGAGAAAGTCAAATCCCAAGGGGGAGGATGTGAGACCCCACCCTCTAAGGTTCTATTTGACTTCGTGTGTTGATGATGATGATGTGACTCATGCATGAAGTTTTCATATATTGGATGTTTCAGGAGTGTTATGGACATTAGTTCTGTTCCTAGACATAATTAACGTTCGTAAGGATTGTCTTTTAATTATCATTAAACATTGATGCACTAACGGATTTTCTTGGTTATGAATATATGGTGATTATCAAATGATTTGCCTTCTATAGTTCCTAATGACTCAAGTGTTTTCTTGATGATATTATGGTTTTTGGGTGAGAGTTTAGGTAGGAGCATTACACAATAGATGTTCACTATCCTTGGGAGTTAAGTAAGGTCCCATTTGGACTACTTAAATTCTCCTCTACAAATTGTCCAGCAAAGTCCTCCGACCCTAGACATTCCTCTATTAGTATTCTCATATCTTGCAATGACACTTTTGCAGAAAAACACGCTATTGACAGTTCCTACCTAAGCCTTTTTACAAAAGAGTGCCATCACAAGTTTCCAATCAAAGTCTTCCCCATTGAGCTTCATCACCTCCATGCTTCAATGAGGACTCATTTCCTCACGGGGCTCTTTGTACTTGTAATTTATTATCTTGTTTGGAGTTCAGTAGCTACATGTCTACCACCCATTTGTAATGTTTAGACTTCTTTACTGCTTACTGCTGTTCATTTTCACAACCCACTATCCTCTTTACCTATTATTGTTTTAATGTAACTTCTTGTACTTTCACTCCTATTCACTTACTTTCATAATTTGTTGACACTAAAATAACTTATTTCAATCTAAGATAGAAGCCAGGGAATATTTGAATGGAATTGTCAAGTCTATTAGTAACTTAGAAATGGATATTGGTTGTTATTCAAGCAAGAAGAACAATATTTATCTTCTTTAAAAGGTATTCTCACTACAGAAACAATCACAAAGAGCAACACCATTTACTTGACACACAAATACCATAGAGTACCTACTTTTTGATATCTTCATGTAGCATAGCACATAATATTCAATCCTGACTATAAAGATACCCTCAACTAAAAGAGAAATTGCCCCCATATCATGCTTCCAATCACACAACACGGGAATCCAACAGCTTACTAAATTGCAGAGATGACAGTGGTCTAATTCTGAAGGGATCTCGAGCACTTGAGAGTGACCCTGGATCAATTCCCTATGTAAACATGTGAGCATTGAGTCTTCATGCCAAGTAACATTTTTAATAAGATTGATACAAATTTTAAACCCCAAGCCTGACCAGCTTAAAAAGTTAAGAATATAGAATATCCAATACAAATTACCACCCTCTCTACTTCCATAAGTTGGGATACCACCTTAGATGTTCAGAAATGTATTATGGGTAAGTGCTACTCTATCATCATTCATCTCCACCTGACTCACATATCCCATATGTACCCAGCTTTTGCTAACTTAGATGACCTAATGCTTACATTCTTTTGGATGAACCTTTTGTTCACTACAACTTTTATGGTCTTAACTTGTTGCCATTATCATATGGCTTCCACTAAAAGAATGAACATTAAGGACATAATGTTTTCTCATTGTCACTATGAAATTCCTTCACTATTGTTATTCAATTGTCTGACTTATTGTTCACCTTGCGATCAAACTCTTAGATGAATTTGCAGACCACTGGTTTGGGTATACCAATATAGCAGCTGCCGCAAGACAAAAACGATCCTTCTTTAAAACTAAAACAGCAATGCCCCTGAAATGCCTATAAATAAAGGACAGCATATTGAGAGGCCAGAATTTCCTATCCCATATCTTGCAGATTCTTTTGTACTCGTTCATTTTGTATTATTTATTTTCAGCATAAACTTTCTTACCAAGAAGAAAGAATCATCCATACCCAATCATGAAGATCAAATAAAGTTTATAAACAGCTATACATGATCGAGCTGCAATTGCCAATTGGGCAGTATACATGGTTGTCAAACACATTCTAGATTCACATCCCACTAGGATCAGAAAGGGGGCATTACATTAACAAGCTAAATTCAACCCCATTTGCTAATTGAATCTTATCCAATGAAATCAATGTGCAATATACAGTACACGCTGCATACAAATTCAAAGAAACTTACCAATAGCAAACAACACAACATCTGCTGTCAATTCATCACCGTGATCTGTGAAAACCTTAATTCCCTCTTTGGTCTTTTCGAGCTGGAAAATAAACATAATGATTACAACAATGCTATTTCAAATAGAAATCAGAAAGACAAAGTTAATCAGGAGAATTGCTTGAAGTACTTTTGATAAACTTGTATTGGGATGCAGGTTGACACCCCTATTTTCTAAGTTCTTTGCAACAACAGCTCGCATTTCATCATCAAAACCTCTGCAGTGAGCATAGAAATTAGAACATATGATATCATAGATATAAAAGGCTATACAAGACAACATTAACAAAAACAGGGTTAACCAAAAGAAAAACAAGCTCAGAAATGTGTTTTTAAGAGAACAAATACTATTAATGTGTGAAATTCATGCAAGAGTACAGAATGCTTCATGCACTCTTTTGTTAGAAAAGAATAAACAATGTTAGTTCAACATTCAGCTTATATTGACCCCACTAAACAATTCCACAAGAGATGTGATCACCCCAAGAAATTATAGAAATGGTAATAATTTGACACTAGGCAATATATAATAATAACTAAAATCTGGCATGTTGAAACACATCACTAAAAGGAAATGTCCTATCCCAGTGACAAGCCAGCAGAACAATCTACCATGCAAGATAGTTAAATGTGCATTGTCTTTTTGTATTCAGGTCTCCCAAGAACACCAAGGACACTAAAACACCTTGTAAATATAAGCATCTAAGAGACCTGAAGTTCACACCAATGTATAGCATATTCTCAGTTCTGAGACCTTTATAATGAAAGATACCAGACCCATGCTGACATCAATTAACACTGGCCCCCCAGTGTGACAAATGTAAAAATATGCCACTAGTGTGTGCACTTAGGAAGCTCCAAGGGACAGGAAGCTGGAAAAAACAAATAATGAATAAGCACAAATTCTGACTTGCAATAAACCACACTTCTGGACAAATTCATTGCTAATAAACATACCCCCTATAAGATATTGGCACTTGATCCCCCAACCCGATTATAGTTCCCTGGTCTTCAGTTGGTCCGATTGTGGAAGGTGGTTGTTCCAAGAGCCTGAGATAGTCAAGAAAGGGCATGGATTAGCCCCAATAGCCAGGGGTTGGTCCTAGGATTCTAAGTGCTAGGCTGTATATTCATTCTATAGGGTTTGTTTCTTATAGACAATAGGGGATAGGTAGGGCAGCCAGTTAGATAGGTAGGGTTGCCCCCGCCAGCCACTATAGTACATAGGTAGGCGTTGGTAGGGGCCCTACCGAGAAAAGAAGAATTGGGAGAAGAAACTATACTATACTAGAGTTGCCACCCTATATATTCTATCCTAGAATATAAGGGCTCTACGATAATGGTGAGCAACCTATCTCCTCCCACCCACGCCGAGAGGTGGAGCCCTATCTATAACACATATCTCAAGGAAGGTTCAACCCTATCTATTCTATCTTGATTTGGGATCTAGGTTTCTGGCATCAAGAAAAGGCAATCGTTCTCCTTCTGGCAAAGTGGTTGTATCACATGTAGAATAGATGGTGGCATCGCTCTCCTATATACACTACCCACATAGAGCCAAGACACAAACAACCCTACTCCTACCAACCAAGACACAGATTTATATCTTGACCAAAATGTTTATCACAAGAGACAATCTAAACATCAGGAATATCATTCAATAAAATAAATACATATACTTAAAACTTAACACAATTAGTTTCTTTCGAATGAAAGTAGAAGACCCTCAATGTCAAAACAAAGTAGATCCACTTTACACCTAGAAAAAGACTATGGGCTAGGGCACGCTAGTACTAATACAAGAAGAATGTCATCTCACTAGTTTGTCCTTATCTATGTATGAATCAATTTTATTTTACGTTATTAGGTCCTTGTATTTACACTACCATCCTCGTGCGGGTCCAAAATGTGTCTCAGTTCACCTCAAGTATTGCACAAGCACAATGAGTTCCCTATGGATCCTTCACTCCATTTGAACTAAGAAGGGTCAAAGAGTGTGAACCTATAGCATAAGAGGGAAGTTTGCATTAGTAAGGATATTACTTGGTTTCTTTGCACCCACAAGGTCTTGAGATGCAGAAACACACAAGTTTCTTCCAAGCTAAGGTAAGCTTATATCAAATGGTTTTTCACAAAAGACAATCTAGACATCAAGAGTATCATTCAATAAAAGAAATGTGTTTACTTAAAAATTAGTACAAGTGGTTTATCTGAATGAAAGTAGAAGACCCTCAATGTCAAAACACAATAGATTCACTTTAAACCTAGAATAAGACTATAGGCTAGGGCACATTAATACTAGTACAAGAAAAATGTTGCCTCACACTAGTTTGTCTTTATCTCTATACAAATCAATTTTATCCTATATTATTGGATCCTTGTATTTACCTTGCCATCCTCAAATGGGTTTGAAACATGTCCCGATTTGGCCTGGGTACGCCCAAGTACTACCTAGGCACCCTAGCTTCCCTATGGGAAAACCCAAGGTGTTTGGGCAATACTCTTGGCATACCCGAACAAACCCAAGCATACCTTCAGCTTGCAGGCCTTCAAAAACATATAAAAAAGTAATAAAAACCATTTTACAAAAAATCTCTTTAAGGTATAACAAATATTTCACTCCAAGTTGTCATTGTTGGATTTTGAAAGCTGGTTCATTTATTTTGAAGCTGAAGGCTACAAGAGAGCTAAAAATACACCAACTAGGGAGATACATTTGCACAAATAATGTGAATATTTCATATTTTAAAAGTTTTGAATTTTTTATTTGAAGAATTTCAAAGTTTTTTCAAAAAAACTCGTTTTTTTTATTTTTAGTTTTGAATAGTTTTTGATAAAGTAATGGCAGGGGAATTAGTAGACTTCGTAGATGGTATAGTAGGTATTGCCCTAAATCTAGAATAAGATAATGTTGGAGCTGTCTTAATGGGTAATGGCTTCATGATACAAGAAAGCAGTTCCGTGAGAGCAACAGGAAAAATTGCTTAGATAGCAGTAAGTGATCCATATTTAGGTCGAGTTGTAAACCTGCTAGCTCAACCTATTGATGGTAAGGGTAAGATTTCATCTTCCAAATCATAGTAAGGCGTTATAATGCCTTTTCTAAAAAATTTTAAGTTGTAGGGTTATTAATTTGTAATGGTTTTTGTTTAGGTTAATATAGAGTGGCTGGTAGTTCTAATTCGATTGCCCCAAATGCAGAGTCTTTCATTTAAATTTGTTTCATCATCACCTCTTTGGCGACATACGACAATGATTAAACAACTTCCTAGTGGTAGGGGTTATCACTGGCGTTGTATCCATTGTGCAAAAGAGTATATGAGCTCGTACTCTTGAGTGAAATCTCACTTGCGCCCTACTCATTTATAGGGAACAAGTGTTTGTCCTAGGCCAAACAAAAACAGGTTGCTACAACATCAAATATCAACTATTATTAAACAACAAGAGGATGCCAACATAGAAAGTAATAATTCAAAGATTCTTGCACATCCTCTCACCAAGAATAGCTTGCAAAATCTCCCTATGGTTTATCACAACCAGCTGACTTGAATCCTATCGTGCCAATGCCACCATCTTTTGGAGATGAGAATGTTCCAATTTCACACAAAAAGAGGCATTGGAAAAGGCCTTCAAGAATGAAGCTGTAATGTCCCCTTCCAGCCAGTGATCACTCTTGGTGGAGAATAGCCTATTCAGGAGGCCCGTAGGCTATTTATGGCAGAATTAGGGTTTCCATCTTCCGGAAGGCTTTTGAGTGGGAAGCAGTTGGAGTATGGGATTTCTGATTGTGGAGTTTTTCTGGGTTTTCAAAGAGCTTCGCAGCAATGATGCATGCATTGCGTTCAGTTGAGGCTTGCATACTTAGTATTTTTAGTAAGTAGGGTTTGAATAGCACATTTTTGGGGGTTTTTCAAGAGTTTTCCAACAATATGACATGCAACTTCATCTGACTACTCTTCAGTGGACTTACTATTTTTAGTAAGTAATAGTTGATCCCAATTTCTGCCCTAACGGAGTTGGGAGTCACTTACTATTTTTAGTGTGGAAATTTTTAGGGTTTCAATCTAGTCTAGCAGCACCGGCTATTTTTGGCAGTTATGTGATGGCTTAGTGACTCAGTTCTATTCTTGGTAGGCATAGTTGAGTTCAGAATGCAGTTTAATGGACTTGGTCATTTATCATTAAAATGACTTAAGTTAATATTTTTATGACATTTGGTATGCAAAATGGTTTATTAAATATTAATACTTTGTCCCGAGTTTAATATTCAATTTTTAAATTGGACAACTTAGGAAAGAGGGAAAATATTCTATTCATAAGATTTTATTATTTCTCCTAAGTCAGGGGTTGATAAAGGGAAAAGTATTTTGAAATATTATTTGTGGACCTCGGTCAAGTTCGAACTTGTCTAGGAGAGGAAAAAATACATCTTGGGTGACCATATACTGGTGTAATGAAATGAAATGCAGCGCTCATTTGGGTGAAATGAAATGTCATGTAATGTGGGCGAATTTGGAGGTGTTGAATTTGAATTTCAGTGAGCAAATGTTATAAATAAGAGCTTAGGCTCTCTTTTCCATATCTTTGAAAACTTATACTGTTATGCTGTCGGATTTGTTGATGTTTTATAGCTTCGGTCGGAGAAGTCTCATATGTATAAGTAATGCATATTATCATTGATATGTATATATACATATTAATATATATAATAATAATAAGTGTCATTATTATTATATATACGAATATCTATATATACATAATTTATATTAGTTAATTTTTAGACTTTCAGATTAATACAATACTCAGAAAATAGAAATCTATCTAAATTTCCAAATTAATGTTGATTGTTGTTAGTGTTAGGATTTTCCAGAATTAAGCATAAGTAGAGAAATGAACAAAATGAACTCACAACACACAAGTACCCTGGGAAAACCTCCTAGGAGAAAAAAAAACCAGCAAGAAAGATCCTCAGATCTGATTATGTATTAAGCATAATGTTCTGATGACAACTTATCTCTTAGGGCTTTGATGAAGGAGTTCACTCAGCAATTAGGTCAGCACACAAGCTGCTTCTTAGGTTGTCTTCATCAATCAACAATAGGTCTGTAGTTTTCTGTTCAGGTCTGCACTTATCCTTAGTGGATGAATCAACAATCAGATCTGTTCTTTCAGCATTCACAGGCCTGCTACAGTTCTGAGATAATATGCAGGGCCAGCACCTCTACTTGGATGGAGATCGCACTTTCAACTGCAGAGATGACAATGAAGGAGGAGCTACAAAGTTCGCACTTGACTGGAAATGAATTCGCACCTTTCTGATGTATTTCGCATTAGCTGGTTGCAGACCGAATTTCACAATTGATGTATATGTTGCAAGTGTCAGTAATGTTTCATTTTGCATCTTTATTTATATCCATCTTATCCTTAATTAGGTCGGCTTTAGAATGTGGTATTTTGGCGCCAAAGATATTTTATCTTTTGATTTAGTGTAGCGTGTCCTTTTAAGAAGCTGGCCCTATTTTATTTGAACACGCCACATAGTAAAGAGGGCCCAGCCCCACACGCTAAAGGAGAGGCTAAAGGGCCCATCCCTTTAGGGCGGATTCCAATGTTGCCTTAGGCAATTGGAATCCACTCTTCACCCTAATTTAACCAACAAAATATTCTGTTCATAAGATTTTATTAATTCTCCTAAGTCAGGGGTCGATAAAGGGAAAAGTATTTTGAAATATTATTTGTGGACCTTGGTCAAGTTCGAACTTGTCTAGGAGAGAAAAAAATACATCTTGGGTGGCCATATACTGGTGTAATGAAATGAAATGCAGCGCTCATTTGGGTGAAATGAAACGTCATGTAATGTAGGAGAATTTGGAGGTGTTGAATTTGAATTTCGGTGAGCAAATGGTATAAATAAGAGCTTGAGCTCTCTTTTCCATATCTTTGAAAACGTATACTGTTATGCTATCGAATTTGTTGATGTTTTATAGCTTCGGTCAGAGAAGTCTCATATGTATAAGTAATGCATATTATCATTGATATGTATATATACATATTAATATGTATAATAATAATGTGTCATTATTATTATAATAATAATGTGTCATTATTATTATTATATATACGAATATCTATATATACATAATTTATATTTATTAATGACTACACAAATTGGAATATGAGCACCGGATCTAAAAGTATCGATTATATTGATCATTTCATTTGATCAATTTAAATCGACTCTCTACATGAAATAAATTCGATGTATATTTATTGATGTGCATATCGACATAAGTCGATCTCTTTTCAAAGACTACTATGGAAGTCGTTACTTACAGGTAACAATAATGATAAACGATTTGAAGAATCGTTAAACTGCTAAACGATAAGAGGAATCGGTGTTTGATTATTAACCGAACAAATAACGATTAGGTATAGTTGTCTTGCATAACCTTAGGTGTAGAGACATCTCAATGAAGAGACATGTCTCCACGTACGTGGAGGCATGTCTATTCATCGACATGTCTCCACGTATGTAGAGGCATGTCTGTCCATTGACATGCCTATACCGTAAGGTATATATCATGGTGCAGTTCGAGTTTAATTGGTAAGTACAGTAATTATAAGTGCAAGCCTTTTAGATATCAATCTGCTTCATTCAGCAGACTCCCATATAAATTACGCATTAAGTTGTGTTCCCTTCATATGTGCAGAAACCTACACTCAAGAGTTCATTGTCATATAGTTTAGTAACAACACACACAAAAACTATTTACATATCTAATCTGATCCAAACTTTAACATGGTATTAGAGCTAGTTTGAAGAAAAGATCCGATCAGATTTATAAAAGGGAAACAACCAAACTCCATTAAAAGTTCAAAATTTCTATATTCATCAAAATGGTGAATGGAGTTAGGCTTGAGGACCGACTTGAAGGAGCTACAAATTTTGTATCTTGGAAGTTCAGAATGATGCTCGGATTAAAGGAACATGAATTAAACACTCTTGTGGAAAAAGCCTTACCCATGCCCAATGAAGAAGACGAAAAACTCCTATGGACAAGAAATATTAATAAGGCTATGAAACTATTGGTGGATGGAGTAAAAGATCACATTGTTCCTATTATCTCAAAATTAGATACTGCTTATCTAATGTTTTCAACACTAGAGAACATGTTTGAGATAAATAACACTAGCAGGGTTCTTGCTCTAAAACAGCAACTACACCACATCAAAATGAACCAAAGTGAAACTATCACTTCATACTTCATGAGGATAACGGAACTAAGAAACCAATTATCTACTATTGGTCACACATTCGATAGCAAGGAGTTGCCTATGCTGGCACTCAACAAACTTCCCACTTCTTGGGAATCGTTTATTCAAGGAATTAGTGCTCGATCCAAACTCCCCAAATTTGATTGATTAAAGACTGATTGTATACAAGAAGAATCCATATTGATCACTAGAGGGACTAGAATTAACTCCCAAAATGAAGAAATGCAAGCCCTAAACTCTCAGTCTCACAAAAGAGAAAAGAGGAATAACTTCATGAAGAGGGCAGGTAAAGACTCAACCACGAGGCAATCCTCCAAAAGGAAGAGGGACCTATCTAAAGTACAATGCTTTAGATGTGATAAATATGGTCACATTGTTATAAAGTGTCTTGACAGACCTAAGCCTCAAGCCTCGATTGCTGAAATCAGTGAGCCCAACACAGACTCTAAAAGACTTGTATTCTACTCTGCTCTATCCAGTCAAGTATCAACCAGCCTCAACACTTGGGTAATAGACAATGGGGCATCTCGGCATATAACAGGGTTCAGAGAGCACTTAGACACTATGATAGAAAAATTTGATGAGGAAGTCACAATTAGGGATGATTCAAGCTACCCAGTGAATGGGATTGGAACTTACACTATTCAACCAAAATCAGGCATTGCCCTTCAATTAACAGGTGTACTATTCGTGTCAGGGCATCAAACGCAACCTAATCTCAAAATCAGCTCTTGAAGACAAAGGATATAGAATCACCTTCATGGATGGAAAAGTCTTAACCTGGCCTAAGAACTCAACCATCAAGAAGGCTCACACCATTGGAGTTCGACATGGTTGCCTATACAAACTTTGCATCTCTCCTTCACAAGCACTTATTCATGAATCTTCTAACACTTGTGAACTATGGCATAGAAGATTAGGGCATCTTCATTTTCGTGCTTTACCTTCTATAGAGAAAATGGTGACAGGGATACATAAGCTGACTCAAGAACATGAAGGAATTTGCAAAGGGTGTGCCTTAGGAAAAAATACCATGGGCACATTTCATAATAGTGAAAGTAAATCCCAAAATGTATTAGAAATTGTTCATTCAGATTTATGTGGACCCATGTCAATACCCTCATTAGGAGGATTTTTGTATTATGTTATTTTTGTAGATGATTATTCTAGGAAGATATGGATATATTTTCTAAAGTGTAAAGAGTTTGATGAAGTCCTTAAAAGGTTTAAGGAATTCAAGGCTTTAGTAGAAAACACATCAAGTAAAAATATAAAGACTCTTAGATCAGATAATGGGGGGGAATAAATCTCTGAAAACTTAAAAAAATTTGTAATAATGTTGGGATTAAGAGGGAGATCATTGTTCCTTACAACCCTCAACAAAATGGGGTTGCAGAAAGGAAAAACAAAACTATAGTAGAAGCAGCCAAAGCCATGACGCATGACCAAAACCTTCATACCTCATTCTGGGTTGAAGCCTCTAGTGTTGTTGTGTATATCCAAAATAGATGTTCACATTCCTTTCTTGATAACAAAACTCCTGAAGAAGCATTCACAGGATTAAAACCATACATAGGTCACTTAAGAATTTTTGGTTGTCTTGTTTACATTCACATCCCTAATGAGAAAAGATCTAAATTAGAACCCTCTGGGAGAAAGGGAATCTTTGTCGGGTATAGCGAAACTTCTAAAGCCTATAGGGTCTATATTCCAGGTCAAAAACAAATTGAACTAAGCAGGGATGTAATATTTAGAGAGGATGTTGCATTCAAAAGATCTAAGGATGTTAATGAAACAGAAGATGAATCCCCTCAATCCAGTGAAAAGGATCACTCCTCTGAGATTCAGAATGAGACTCACAAATCAATTGAAGGCAACACTCACATTGAACCTATGGACTATATGGTTGAACCTAGGGACACTAATGTGACAAAGAAAAGACCACTATGGGCCAAGAAGATGATTGAGGAGGCTGAAAATTATGCAGCTCCAAAAGGAACTTTCAAGGAAAGTAAAAGACCTAATAGATTCTCTAGCTACATTGCTCTAATGAGTGAAATCATGAATTCAGAACCTTCTACTGTTGAGGAAGCCTTCCAACATCAAGCCTGGAAAGAAGCCATGATAGAAGAGTATAAGTCTATTCTCAAGAATGATGTCTGGGACATTGTGCCTAGGCCTAAGAACAAATCAGTAGTGTCTTCTAAATGGCTTTTCAAAATCAAATATGTTGCGGATGGAAGTATTGAAAAATACAAAGCAAGGTTTGTTGCTAGAGGTTTCTCTCAGAAAGAGGGAATTGATTATGAAGAAACTTTTGCTCCTGTTGCCCGATACACTTCTGTCAAAACTGTGATTGCTATTGATGCATCTAAAGGATGGAAAATCCATCAAATGGATGTAAAGACTACATTTCCTAACGGTGTAATAGAGGAGGAAGTCTATTTGGAACAACTTGAAGGATTTGCAATGCATGAACAACATTCTCATGTTTGCAAATTGAAGAAAGCCTTATATGGGCTCAAACAGGCTCCTCAAGTGTGATATGAAAGGATAGATCACTATCTATCAGGACTTGGCTTCTAAAAGAATGATGCAGATCCGAATCTTAATTTCAAGGTAATAAATGGAGATATGTTAATTCTTATCCTCTATGTTGATGACTTATTAATAATAGGCGAAGAGCATCTTATCATTAATAACAGGCGAAGAGCATCTTATCATCAAATGTAAACAAGAACTTGCAGCTGAATTTGATATGAAGGACTTAGGGCCTCTACACTATTTCCTCGGTTTAGAAGTGTGGCAGCAAACTAATCAGATCATTCTAAATCAAGGGAAATACACTTTTGACATTCTAAAAAGGTTTGGAATGATGGATTGTAAGCCTATGTCCACTTCCATGGAAACAAACTTACACAAATTAAGAGAAGCAACTGCAAGTTTTGAATCAGCAGATTCCACCCTCTATCGGCAAATGATTGGATCATTGATGTACTTGATCAATACTAGACCAGATATTTGTTATGCTGTGAATGCACTCAGTCAGTTCATGTGTGAACCAAAGCAATTACATATAGTTGCAGCAAAACACATCTTGAGATATCTTCGTGAAACAATTGGATATGGATTAAAATATGAAAAATATAGATTTGAGCTTATACGGATATACAGACTCGGATTGGGCTACAAGTGTGGTAGATCGTAAAAGCACATCAGGGTGTTGCTTCAGTTTAGGATCAGCCATGATATCCTGGTTTAGCAAAAAGCAATCTTCAGTTGCTTAGAGCTCCACAGAAGCAGAGTACATAGCGGCATCTATGGGAGCACAAGAAGCAGTATGGTTGGGAAAACTCCTTGTTCTTAAGGATTGTTTACTATTATCCACTGTGATAGCCAGAGTTGTATAAAGCTTTCAGTAAACCCAGTATTTCATGACAGGTCCAAATTAGAGACATGGTGGAGAGAAAGGTAATTCAGCTAAGATATATTAGTATTGAAGATCAAACAGCAAACATTCTCACCAAGCCTCTAGCCAAAAACAAAGGTAGAACACTTCAGAGGTAAGCTTGGTATGGTTGAAATGTAAATTCTGAGTTTTGAGTCTCAGCATTATTATTGTACTAATATATTCTAAACATGTTTAATATTAACTCCTTCTGTCATTATGGGCACCTGTGTACATCATTAAGAAGTGACGACTTTTGAATGATGATCACTTGTATTTCTAGTAGTTATTGGAAGATGACGACTTTACAATAACTCTAAAATCTATCATGATAGATCATATGGTTGATATCTGTGAACATGTCATGATAGTGCATATCTCTTAGAACATTTTTTATCATAAGGTTGATATCCTGAAATTGTTGAGATATATCATGGTGGATATTAAGAGCTTAATATCTGTGAGTATGCCGTGATTTTCATACATCCCTAATCATATGGTTGATGCTAGTGCACATACCATATTGGATATGTTGGGTTTTGGTAAGTATCATAAGTGTTGATACTTGTAGACCATTGCTCCTAATATCATATAATGATTTCTACTACACTATGTGTAGTTTCTTCTATAAATATCTTGTGATCCTCCTCCCTCGCTAAGAGGGAGCGTTGATGTTTTATAGCTTCGGTCGGAAAAGTCTCATATGCATAAGTAATCCATATTATCATTGATATGTATATATACATATTAATATATAATAATAATGAGGACACTTATTATTAATATATATATGAGTATCTATATATACATAATCTATATTTATTAATGACTATGAAAATCGGAATATGAGCACCGTATCTATAAGTATCGATTATATTGATCATTTCATTTGATCAATTTAAATCGACTCTCTACATGAAATAAATTCGATATATATTTATCAATGTGCATATCGACTTAAGTTGATCTCTTTTCAAAGACTATTATGGAAGTCGTTACTTACACATAACAATAATGATAAACGATTTGAAGAATCGTTAAACTACTAAATGATAAGAGGAATCGATGTTTGATTATTAACCGAACAAATAACGATTAGGTATCGTTGCCTTGCATAACCTTAGGTGTAGAGACATCTCAATGAAGAGACATGTCTCCACATATGTGGCGGCATGTCTATTCATTGACATGTCTACACGTACATAGAGGCATGTCTGTCCATTGACATGCCTATACCGTAGGGTATATATCATGGTGTAGTTCGCGTTTAATAGGTAAGTACAGTAACTATAAGTGCAAGCCTTTTAGATATCGATCTGCTTCATTCAGCAAACTCCCATATAAATTACGCATTAAGTTGTGTTCCCTTCATATGTGCAACAACCTACACTCAAGAGTTCACCGTCATATAGTTTAGTAAGAACACAAAAGAAAACTATTTACATATCTAATCTAATCCAAACTTTAACAAGGTTGACTCCAGACTTCTTCGAGGGTGAAAACCTCCTAGGGATTTTTGCACTTTCAAGTGTGAGGCATCACTCCTAGTTGTGGTTCAATTTTGGATTGCTTGGTTTGATTCCTGTGGGTAGCGTTTGTTGGAGAGTTGAGTGTGTGGCGTCTTCTTCCTATGGAGGGCGCGATTTTTGGTGAACAGTATGGCTTTCATTGCTGGCCGTACTTTCCTTGCAGGCCGTACTTTCATTGTTGGTTGTACTTTCCTTGCAGGCCGTACTTTCATTGTTGGTTGTACTTTCCTTGCAGGTCGTACCTTCCTTTGCTGGATGTATCTTTTGGTGCTTGTTGCTGGACGCATTTGGTGTGCGTTGTGTGGGAGATTTTGCTGATTCTGTGTTCAACGATTCTGGTTTTTGGGTGCGTGTGAATCTCCAATGTTGTTTGTGCTTCATTGGTGTTGCTTTCTTTAGTTGTTGTGGTTCGTGGTGGCAGATTGGGGGAGTTGCAGCAGGCTGTTCTCTGTAACAGCAGTTTGGTATTGTGGTTTTTACACTCTTGCAAAGCTTTTCCTTGTTCTCGTGCTTCTCCTTCAATTCTATGTTTGTAATAGCTTATATTTCATATTAGCTACCATTTTCAAAAAGATTCATTCTAAAGCTAAATGGTAGTACCATTAGCTATCACTGTTTGCATCTTATTTGTAATTCCCACTACACAAGTGGAAGAGGATGGCTTGGCCGCCTTCTATGTCTGTAACCAGGAAGTGAGTTCAGTCCTCCTACTGAAATACTAAGGTAGAGTTGATTTGTTGTAATAGGTCCTCCCGCTGAAATACTGCGATCGAGTTGATTTTGTTTCTAATAAGTCCTCCCACTAAAATATTGCGGTAGAGTTGATTTGTTAGTGGTGTTTCTCCTTGGCTGGTTTACCGCCAAGTCTTCTGGTCTTCTATCCTGCTAAAAAGTGGAAGGGGCTGACTTGCTGCCCTAATTTGTAATCAATTTCAGTTTTCAAGCACCTAACAATCCCCTCAACACTGTATGCTCTCACCCTACCAGATTGGGCTCTCATTGATCAGAAAGTGGAGGGTTACTATCAGCAACATTTGGTTTCCATTTCCTAACCATAACAAGTGTTGTGTTGAATGTAATTGTGGGAAAAAATTAAGGGGGATATTTCAGAAGCGAAGGATATTGCAGATCAAAGAATTTCTCATTGCATTCTCATTGAATTTCAACCTCATTAGATCACCATATTGGCAAGATATGGTGACGAATCTTTTCAATATGCCTTATGCTTATGTTAGTCCGACATGAAAAGGTGTGAATGGGCTTAATGGTGACTAAGAAAGCTTTAGTAGAGACATCATTGGGAGGGATCAAAGATTCATTGCCAAGCTTCAATAGACACATCATTCGGAGCAATCAAAGATACATGACCTAAAACAAGTGTTTCACTTGTTTGGAAACTCAACTTCAAGTGGCAGTGCTTCCTTAGGAAGGAAGACGGGTTGCAAAGGTCTTGAAACAGACCCAACGAGGGTTCCACCATTGTTGCTACTCTAGTTACTTCCATTCCCATTACCTCCTGAATTGTTAGAGGTGCTGGCATTGCTTCTATTAGTGTTTTGATTTTGACCCCCACCAGCATTCTGAGTATCAAACTTTTTCTCAGCCCTCTCTGCAGCTCCATTTGCATCATTCTGACCTGATGTTCTCTCTGCCATTGAATCCACTGAATCCGCTGAATCCACTGCTTTCTCTCAATTTCTCAATACCTATGAAAATGTTTCTTCCACTGGCACTGACGGAATCTGATGCTGCTGCCTCCTCTGTTCTTTGTTGTAGTATCTGATGTCTCTATCACTCATGGAGAACCCTTATCACACAGGCTGGCAGGATAAGTGGCTCTGACACCACTGTAATATCCCCCTTAATTTTTTTTAATTATTTTCCAGTTACAACACAACAAGAACCTATTAAGGTTAGGAAATGAAAATACTATAATGGTGGAATTCTAACCCTTCCACTTTCTGATCACCAAGAGACCAATATGGGAAGGTGAGAGCATACGGTGTTGAGGGGATTGTTAGCTTCAACAACTAGAAATTATTACAATGCTTGGGCAGCAAGCCAGCCCCTTCGACTTTTCAGCGGGATAATGAAAATACTGAAAGATCACTTGGCGGTAAACTAGCCAAGGACAAGCCAAGAAACTGAAATTGCAATCACTCAACCGCTTATCCAGCGGGAGGACTAGAAATGAAATTACAAATCAACTCTACCGCTTAAACATCGGGAGGACATTATTACAAAATTCAAAGTAGGTGGCAAAGCCAACCTCTTCCACTTATGTAGTGGGACTAAGAGCAATAATCCAATTAGATAGTTGTTAGTACTACACTACTACTAACCAGCTTTACAATGCACAATATGGATTACAAATTAAGAGAAATCGCTATCCCAAAGATAGGCAGCATAGCCAGCCTCTTCCACTTATGCAATGGGAATAAGAAAGAACAACACCTCGATGTTAGTACCGCTAACCAGCGTTACAAAAAATATAGAATGAAGAATCGAGTGTTGATAACAAGTCCAACAGCTGCAGCAACAATAGGAAATCACTCCCCAACCAACATAAGCTACTCACACCCAAAACTCTCCTTATAGACAACTATGCAATTCTGAAAATCACTAACACGCACAGAAAACACATAGACCAGCAAAGTACAAACACCCCAAATTGCTCATAACTTCTCCAAATCAACTCCGAATTGCACAAAATCAAAAGCAAATGAGGGGTATAACATAGACAACACAATTGGAACCTCAAACTTGCACCGCGAACACCACAAACAATCTGCACACAACCCGAGGCAGCCAAGGAAAGGTACGGCCCAGTTGGAAAGTTCGACTTGCAAACCAAAAATCCAAATCCTTCTACGTCGATTTTGTCGATAAGACCAAACTCTATTGCCTCCTCTGGTGTCATATAAATATCTCTTTCTAATAGATAATAGATTAGTTTGAAATCTTTCTGTGTTCTTCTTAAATAAGTTCATGCAACATACGACTGCAAAAGGCCCAAATACTCTGAATGGAAGCTCGATTCTATTGAAGCGGCGCGATGATCATAAGGAGACATATGGTTTTGGTGGATCATCATTGAAGCACTTTGGGTCATTACCCATTTAGTAAACGTCCCCCCGTGTAGAAGGAAACCTCCCATTGAAGCATTTAACCCGACGCCTATTGTAAATTCATCCCCTGCTACGTATTGCATAGTATCGTAAACAGCGACTCCCTGTACCATTCCTCTGCCTCGACAATGAAGAAAAAACATAAAATCCTTTGTTTGAACAAGCTACAAATTGGTGAACTTCATCGCCCAAGGGGTAGGAATAGATGGAGCCAATACCCAAAACCACATGTCAAGCACACAGGGAGCCACGAGCAAAAAACACCTTCAACACACACGAACCGGCAACATGAAAAAACTCAGAAAACACTCCACACTTCAAAAAATGAAACACAAATCTGCATCTTTGTCCTTCAACTCGCTCTCTTGAATGAAGAGAAGTCTCAAGCTCCATTAGTTGCTATCTCTCAAGCAAGAAATCCAGCAAATGCTAGGATGTATGCTTTCCCCGAAGCTCAATGTAAATTTCGGCAGCACTTTGTTATATTTTCTTCATGGATGTCAAATGAGAAGCCAAGCTCTTATATTTATAGACTCGGAGATTCAAATTCATCCTCAAATGGCGCCCAAATTCTCAAACTCTCATTTGAATTTCATTTCAAATCACAACATGACTTTGACATCCCCTTTCTAGGCACAAGTTCGCACTTTTCCCAAGGTGAACACTTTGCACATAAAAAAACATTAAAACATGAAATATTCCTCTCTTTTTTTAATGCCAACTGACTTTGGAAAATAATAAGTTTTTAAGTGAAGGTATTTTTCCTTAAGTCAACCACACCAACAATTAAATATTAAACTTTAATATAAAGTATTAATATTTAATAATTCACTTGTAAAGCAATTACTAATAAAGCCAAATTGAACCATGAATTGTGGCACTGCAAACCATCAAATTGAACTGTGTTGGGGCTCAATACTGAACTGCTAAAAATGGAACTACCATATATGACACTTACTAAAAATAGCAAGTCCAGAATTCTATTCGGAACAGAATGCATGTCATACCCTTGCGAAGATTTCAGAAAACCCAGAAGGAATCCACAGTTAGAATCGTAGAATTCCTACTAGTCAAGCATCAAACAGGCCTCACAAACCCCCTCAAAAATAGGAAACCCTAATTTTTGCTTCCAGTTAGCCTATGGGTCTCCAGAATAGGCTAATGGCCCACTGAAATTCTCCTCACTGAGAAGGGGACATTACATCTATCTTTTCCATACGACTTATCCCTCCAAATGCCAAAGATAAATAGACATTCTCAAGCAATCATTCAAGGAGGAAGGGTTCATTATCTAGGCATCCATAACGGAGCAGCAATTAAAGTATTCAGACATTGAATCCTTTGATCAGCGAAATATCAAAGAAGCAGCCATTCTAAATTCAATGTTGTAATTCCTTACACGGAATTAAAGCAGAGATTAGACACCTCTAAAGGTTAGTATGCACTGTTAGGAATAAATGACATGCATATGTAAGGATGCATACACCGAAGTATAGGATGTCCTTAAGGCCTAGGAAGAGATGATGTTGGGATATTTTGTCATTGATGTCTTGATCGTTTGGGCTGAGTGTGTGTCTTACTCGGCAAATTTGTCTATTCAGATTGCTTTTTCAGATCCTTTGCCACATCAGTTTTTTTATGTTTAACATATTCGATGTGGGGTGCAGATGGGCACGTATGTATTGTTGCTAATGAAATATTTTGAGATTGAGAGCATTTTACACTTGTCTTACAAGCAAGTTCTCTATATGCAATAATGTTCAAATATTTCTGGAAATTGTTTCTAGCTGGAAGACGTTATCTCTTTCTATTTTTTTTTCAGTTCATATAATGAGTGTATAATTTTGTGTAGGTGTCGTTTTTGTTAGGAAGGCTCTGTCGAGTTTTCTTAAATGTTTTTTCTTGGCCTGACAGTTTGTGCGTGTCAGTTTGGTTTAAAGGATTTATGATTTGATGGTTCTTTTGAACATACAACAAATTTTTATCTTGTGGTGTGCCATTATTTGGTGGTTGGGGGAAAACGAATTGCCCTGTATTGACTCTCTTCTTCTAACTCTTCTGGAATATGTGACGTTTTTTTTTTTAAAAGTCTTCTTGCTGCAAAAAGACACAACAAAATAGATTTGATGTGCATTTTTTTTTTGGATATGATATTCTTCTGAGCCATTTTGCTATGTGCGTATGTGTTCTGGATTTGCCAACACACTTGAAGTATTTTTTTGAATAAATAATGTTCGACAAGCAAAAAAACACACCAAAAACAAAAAAGGGGTGTTGATTTTTTTCTGAAAAGAAAGGTTTTTTTTAGAGCAGCCTGGGTGTCTGTGTGCCCAGAAAGAAAAACAATTCGGGATGGATATTTTTTTGAAGGGTTTTAGTTACAAAACAGATGTATCATTTTTTTTTCAGGAAATGATAGTGTCTTTTGGATTATGCTGAAGCAGTGTTATTTGTCTCAAAAAAACGGCAGTGTCGTGAGAGGAATGATGATCATCCCACATAATGCTAAGACTTTGTAAAATAATGTGTGTAGTGAAAAATGATCGATGAGGTGTGATGTTTTCTATGAGTTCGATATATATTTTATGATGATCTTTTAAATTGTGTGAAGATGTTGTTGTTCCAGTAGTGTCATAGATATTAAAAATGGAAGACTGAGTAGTAAGGTGGATCTGTTATTTGTTAAAAAGACTCAGATTGATAGCAGTAAGAAGAAAGTATGAGATTGAAAGATAGTTGTGTATGAGCATTTACGTGAATATTTCTAAATATACTGTATATTTTTGCAAAGTATCTTTCCAGGCTTTACAATTTTTGTAAACAAGGTTGGTGCCTTTGTATTGCAAAGTTGGTGCTTCTAAGAGACTTGGTGCTCACTTGTGTAATCTGGTTTAGAGCCCATTTGTTATTTTAAAAAAGTGACTTTTTGTGTTGTGGTTTTCTACCCATGAGGGTTTTCCACGTGATCCATGTCTCTATTTGGCTGTTCTCTCTGTTTTTTAATAGCTTTTGTGTGTTAATATTTTTGAAATACTGATTCACCCCCCCTCTCAATATTTTTGAATTGCATTGCAGATGAATCCATCCCCAAGGATTATAAATATAAGGGTAAAGATGGGTATACCAAAGTATAAGGTACCCATAAGGCCTTAGGGAGAGATAAGGCGTAATAAGATGATGAGGTAGCTTTAAGGACCGTTCTACGATGACCATTAAGGCGACTAGAGCCCCAGGAGGTCCTTACTCAAAAAGCTAAGTAACCTGATTACAGTCTCTTCCCAAGGATTAGGTGGGGAGCAGTAAGGGAAATAGATACTGTTTTATTCTTTTATGATTATATATATATATATAGATAGATAGATAGATTTGTACAGAATCTTCTAACTCATGTGCAGGTTCATTCATCAAGCAATTGTAAAAGAAGGTAATATTGGGCAAGAGAGAGAGGGGGGGCATTACAGTGGTATCAGAGCATAATCTTGCCATCGTATGAAAGACATTTCATGCAAACCTATCAACGTAGGAGAGGCGTAGCTACAGGGTAGAACAATTAGCCAATGAACTTAGAACCTTCATGGAACAAACTAATGAAAATTTTGAAAGAACCAGTCAATTAATCCTCCAAGCTATTCAAAGCATGAACAATAATAACCGTAATGAGAGACCCATTCCAAATTCAGGGAGAGACACTCATTCAAATCATTCTGAAAATGAACATTCAACCCAAAGTTCCATCCTTAGGCCAGCCATACCTTCATTCCTACCAAGAAAAGAACCCATTGTGGAAGAAGAGGAGCCAACCATAGGCAATGTACAGGATCTTGCACAGATGTATGCTACATTAGATCCTGAAATACAAAGATTTATACCCTTTAAGGAATATTATGAGGTCAAAACCCAAGCTAATCCAATTAGAAGAAAGAATCATTCTGACAAAGACCTTCAATCAAGGATAAATAAGATGACCTTGCCAAGTTTTGAGGGTTCCGAAAAGATCACCGCACAGTCATGGGTCTAGAAACTTGAAACCTATCTATCCGTCAGCCCTATGACTGGGGAAAACCCTACCAATTTTTCCATATTCCAGTCATCTGGGATAGCCCACTATTGGTGGCATTATGGCATCATCACTCAAGGTCACCAAAATATAACCACCTATAGTAAATTTACTCAAAAACTCATTAGTAGATTTGACCAAAAGCATCCCGAGTGGTACTTCAAGGAACTAACACAACTTAGGCAATGTTAGGGGTAAAAACGTATGTTAGTTCGAATAATAATATTAAGTGTGTTATGTGTGTTTATGTTTTGCTATTGCCGTGAGGTTCCCGTCGGGTGGTTGGGAGTTGGTGACGGTTGGCAACTTGGCCAACCGTCGGGTCTATATAGTGTTTGGTTGGAACCTCGGCAGGGGATCATGTATGAACCATTGGAGACATTGGAATAAAGATATAACTTTCTGGCTGATTATTATCATCTGTCATTCGTGTTATGATGTACAATTATTCTGTTCTATGAATGCTTAGTATATGCAGGTGCTATTGGGTTATTGATTATCCACCACTATACCATTAGGGCTAAACATTTTGGCGTCGTTTCCTAAACGAACCTGGAGATAACCATGGCGGCAGCAGAAGCAGAAGCAATTAATGGGCCGACCATTTAACCAGCAATTAATTGTCGTGGACAACGACACGCACGAAGAGAGTACCGCGGAAGAGGAACGAGAGGATCAGTTGACGAAAGACTTGGTGGAGTTGTGGGACGTGTCGGTCACGCAGTACGTACGGCGAGAGGCTCAGGAGAGAGCTGTCTTGGAAGGTACGGTACGTGGTGAACTCACTGTCAGCACTCCCGTCTTTGACCTACTCGGAAGTATTCCAAGGTTACTCGCCAGGAATTTGATTGCACTCCAAGACCAAAGGGAGGAAACGGCAAAGGAACTTCAACGGCAACAAGTTCTCCGACGGTACGAGGAACGGAGTCGTAGGGAGGAAGAGGAGAGGGAGGCCAGTCAGCGCCATACCTCTGGCACTTGATGCCCCTACGGCCGAACAAAGACAGACGTACCACTGCTACCGAAGGAGTAAACGAGGGAACTGTACGACGATCCCTCCGCATAAAAGAACAGGCCAACAGGAGACGACAACTAAGAGAGGTTGCTGACTCAAGGAGTCCGAAGAAACACAACACAAGTCGGAGTGTGAGTCGGAGTCGTAGTCGAGAGAGGCAAAAACCGTGTACGTGGAAGGAGTTGGCCGAGGTCGCCAGGAACCTGCCACTTCCAGACGTAGCGGAGGAAGATCTCGCCGACCAGGCCCCACACTCGACGTCAAGTGAAGAAGGCTCCGGAAACGAATCACAAAGCACCCAATCGAAATTTTTTGAACAAGGAGAGGAGGCGGTACGAGACCTACATGGGGAAATCGCCACTATTTTCGAAGCGATAATGTCTGGCATTAAAAAATTGTCGTTGTCAAAGAGCATCAAAATAGGAAGATCGGACCCGGAAACCCCGCGAAAGAGGGACTATAGAAGTGAAGGTGACCAAAGCCCAGTTGGCAGGGACCCAACTAGACCAAGAGCGTACGGCACCACCCGGACACATAGTACCTTCCCGGCATATAGCCATTTCCAGGGACTACATAAAACCGCACAGAAAAGAACAATGGCACACACCCCGGAGAAACAAAAACTTCCAAAATTCATCGGCGACGGATCAGAGGATCCCGTACGACATTGCAAGATGTGTTACCATCTAGGAAGCAAATGGCCAGGACGACCGGGACTACTGGGTGAAGGCATTTCCAGCCACCTTACAAGGAATAGCGATTGACTGGTACACAGACCTTGATGCACAGCATAAAACATCCTGGAGTAATCTGAAGAAGGCCTTCGAGGGCGAATTCAAACTCCTACGAGACGACAACGAGATTGTGGCGGAAATTTACAACACCAAACAAGGAAAAAACGAAAGTGTACGCACATATAATAGACGGCTGAGGGAACTACTGAACAAAATGGAGAACCAGCCGACTGATGGCCTCAAGAAGCGGTGGTTCGTAGAAGGATTGGTACCATCCCTAAGAAGGACGATGAAAGTCGTACCTCCGCCATCGTATGATGAAGCATACAATCGTGCCATGGATATTGAAAGTGAAAACAAGACATCCCGGGGGAAGCGACAGAGCAGCGATGGTGACAGTACAGACGACGACAGCGACGAAGGATCAAAAACAGTACAAGCACTCCGCAAAGATATGATGAGGATGATGAAGGAGTTAAAAGGTGACAAAGAAAGCGGTAGGGAAGGAAAAGAACTATGGTGTACTGACTGCAAGACCAAAGGGCACACTAAAGGAGGTTGTCCCCGAAAAGTCTTCTGTGACATCTGCCAAATAATGGGACATTCCACCAAGGAATGCCCGTACAACTTGAAGGCACGGAGCACACAAGTGCTCTATGCCCAACCCGACCAAACCACACCACCAGCAACACCTCCAAGGCCAACAACAAACCCTGATGCCTCACCCGGAGGATACAGAAACCACCGACGGGGGAACAACAGATCCAATAATAACACACCAAGGAGCAGGATCCAATACGACGGGAAGGGGCGACCCATGATTCAGTGCAGGAAGTGCAATGAATGGGGTCACTTTGCTCGCGAATGCCAAAACGAAGGTGATGTAGGAAGTTTGTTGTGCAGATGGTGCGGTCCAGGGAATCACGAGGACATAGATTGTCCAAAACAAAAAGGGGTGAACATGCTCGATGTAGAGGGATCAAAGGAAGACGTACTAGCAATCACAAGGTTGCAAAATAAGAAAGCCATGTACCCGAATCCTCGCACAGAAAAAGAAAGACTTCAGGAGGCAAGGGCAGATATCCAGCGGGCGATGGCTAGAGAACGGAGGGCCTCACACCTGGCCACCGATACGTCGATCCGGTCGGAACCCGAAAAAATTATCATCAAGCAGATGTTACAAACCACAATACCTGTACGGGTGTACGACCTTCTGCAGACCATGCCACAGATAAGGATGGCTTTGACAAATATAACCATGGACACTAACCCGGGACAGAAGCACCAAACGGTGGCGGACCCATGCAGTACGGACGCAGGGAAGGAACCTGGTACGGATGCCATGAATCCTATGCTACTCGCGGTGGGCGCTGGGCGGAAACTAGCAGTAGTAGAGATGGATATAATGGGACAGAAGCTCACTAACACCATTGTTGATGGCGGGTCCGGAGTCAACGTACTACCGGAGGGAACTTGGCGAAGCCTTGGCAAGCCTACCCTTTGGCCACCAACCTTCCACCTGGTCGGTGTCGACCAACACGGTATCAAACCCCTCGGCACCCTCATGGCACAAAAGGTGGTAATTGGGACGCAGCAGTTCATCCTGGATTTTGTTGTCATTCCGATGGAAAGGAAAGCGTACGACGCTCTTCTAGGAAGGGGGTGGCTGATCATGGCCAAAGCTAATCACAACTGGAAAAGGAATACGCTCTCAATCGAAAGTGACAATCATAAGTATGTAATTGATCTCAGGAACCAGTCCGTCAACGAAGAGCTCGCGTCATCAGACTCTGATTCGGCAGATTCCAATCGATGGGAGTGGGGTTCTGAAGGAGGCAGAGGTGGGAAAGAACCCGACGAAGGAGTACTGGAATTAGACGGGTGTTCGGAGGATGGAGCCAGCTCGATGGCAAGACTTTTTCATTGGCAAATGGAGGACTATGAGGTCTTCCACCCGGAATGTCGCATGCTGCAAATATGTGAGTTAGGAGAAGCGAGCGGGGAGATGGAGGAACAATCCTTTCCCCCAGAGTATGGTAGATATCAAGAAGGAATGGCAAGAGTGGATGGCACGCCAACACACCAGTTTGAAAGGGATAAACCCATCAAGTATGAGGAACGAGATGTGGAGAAGATTAATCTAGGCAACGAAGCAGCACCTCAGATGATACTGGTAGGAGATGATTGGAACCCGGTAATGAAGGCAGCAGCCTTCAAGATATTTCTGGAATATAAAGATGTTTTCGCCTGGACCTACAAAGACTTGAAAGGAGTACTGCCAGAGCTGTGCGTACATCGCATAACCCTCATACCAGGGGCCCAACCGGTACGAAGGAGGCCGTATAGGATGAACAAAAACTATGCAGCCAGAGTCAATGAGGAGATCAACAAAATGCTAGAAGCAGGGATCATATTCAAAGTGGAGACAAGTGACTGGGTTTCCCCAATAGTCATCTCCCTTAAAAAAGAAGCTAATCAAATAAGGATATGTGTGGACTTCAGGTACCTAAATGCAGTAACCATAAAGGATCCATTTCCGATCCCATTCACTGACAGTATTCTGGAAGAAGTCGTCGGGCACGAGATGTACACATTCCTATATGGATTCTCCGGGTACAACCAGATAAGTATCGCGGAAGAAGATAAGCTAAAGACCACATTTGTGGTGGAGGAAGGAGTGTACGCCTATAACCGCATGCCCTTCAGTCTATGCAACGCGCCCGCGACCTTCCAGCAAATAATTCTGCACATTTTTGACAAGATGTCAGTAGGAAATTTCAGAGCATTCCTGGATGACTGGTCAATTTTCAGCGATCAGGACACCCATTTGAAGGCCTTGGGAGAGTGCATGGAGAGATGTCGAAAGGCTAGGCTAGCTGTGAACCCAAAGAAGTGCAGATTTATGGTACCACAAGGGAAACTCTTGGGCCACATCGTCTGTAAGGAAGGATTGAAGACAGACCCAGACAAGATAGGAGTAGTTGTCAACATGGAAAGTCCAACGAACATAACAAGGGTGAAATCATTCCTCGGCCACGTAGGCTACTACCGGAGGTTCATCAAGGGCTTTGCGCAGGTGTCATGGCCATTAGATAAGTTGACAAGGAAGGGAGAGCCGTTTGTATGGGGTACGGAGCAAGAAGAAGCCTTCACAGAATTAAAAGACCGACTAGTGAGTGCACCGATATTGGTATACCCAAACTGGAACAAAGAATTTCACATGCACGTGGACGCCTCCAACTTTGCAATTGGTGCTACCCTCGCTCAGGTAGGGACACAAGGACTGGACCATTCCATCTTCTTCGCAAGTCGACTCCTGTCCAAAGCAGAAAGAAACTATAGCACAACGGAACAAGAGGCACTAGGGATGGTATATGCAATCCAGAAGTTCCGACACTACTTGTTGGCCACACCGTTCACATTTTATGTGGACCACCAGGCACTAATGTACCTCGTAAACAAACCAATCATCCAAGGGAGGGTAAGTCGGTGGCTACTACTTTTACAAGAATTCACCTTCACCATCGTCGTACGACCAGGGAATCCCATGTGATAGCAGATCAGCTATCAAGAATCAGATCAGGAGAACCGGCCGAGGGAGTAAACGAAGACTTCCCAGATGCACACTTGTTCCAAATTGCTATACTACCAACCTAGTATGAAAAGATAGGGCAGTACCTATCTACTTCCACATTTCCAAGCGAGATGCCTCCAGGGGAACGAAGGAAATTGGCACTAAAGAGCAAAACCTTCCAACTAATTAATGAACTTCTATATAAGATGGGCCCCGACCAAATCCCGAGGAGATGTGTCATGGAGGAGGAAGTTCGCGGTGTACTCAAGGAGGCACACGACAGATTGGCAGGTGGACATATGGGACCAGATGCAACCGCCAGGAAAGTGCTTTTGGCAGGGCTATGGTGGCCAACTCTACACACGGACGCCCGAGAGTGGGTGATCAGATGCGACACCTGTCAACGAGCCGGAAAACCCCTCAAGAGGGACTTCATGCCTCTCTTTCCTTCCCAGCCGCAAGAACTATTCGAACGATGGGGTCTAGACTTTGTGGGACCTCTGAAACCAAGCAGCCTACACCGATGCAAGTACATTGTGGTGGCCACATAATACGTCACTAAGTGGGGGGAAGCCAGGGCCTTGCCCGATAACACAACTTTGAGTACGACACGGTTCTTGTACGAACAGATTGTCACCAGGTATGGGATACCACTTCGAATCACTAGTGACAGAGGAGTGCACTTCATCAACCAGGTAATCCGTACCATGACCGTGGAATTTAAAATATTCCATAACCTATCCAGCCCGTACTATCCCCGCGCTAATGGGCAGGTCGAGGCAACCAACAAAGTGTTGGTATCAATAATTTACAAGTCATGTGGAGTGGAACAAGAGGACTGGGAGGAGAGACTACCAGTCGTGCTATGGGCCTACCATACAACATACAAAGCCACTATCGGGCATACACCGTTCCAACTCATGTACGGCCAGGAGGCAGTGGTACCAGCCGAGTACACCGTGCCAAGCCTTGGGGTGGCGGTAGAAAATCGATTAGGGGACACCGAAAGCATGAATGCAAGGCTGGATGAGTTGGTAAAGCTGGACGAACGGAGACTGATGGCACAATGGGCGACTGAGGTGGCACAACGTCGGAGGAAGCATTGGCACGACCAGCATCTACGGAAAGCCAACTTCCGACCGGGACAATTAGTTTTGAAGTATAACGGTCGGAACGAACTTCGACCAGGGAAGTTCAAGGTCCGGTGGCTCGGGCCCTATAAAATTAGAGAGGTCGGCAGTAACGGATCAGTGAAACTGGCAACTCTAGACAATAATCCGATCAGGGACCCCGTGAACGGTTCCAAGTTAAAAATCTACAGGGAAAGAACTAAACCTGTGATTGGGATCAACATGCTAGGATATGCCACAAGAGGACATTGGACCATTGGTCAAGACAAGGAGATTCAGGAAGATCCAGTAGTACAAGAGGAACCCTACAGGAGGGATGACGATTGGGCAAAGCCCTTAACGACCATAGAAAAACGACTTGTACCAAAAAGGGTGGAAGGTGTAGCAATTCCCAAGATCCACAAACATCTCACGAATGCATATTTCGGAGACCCAGCTGTGTGGGTACGGGTCTCAAGATATTGGAAAAAACGGGCGCCATACGAAGGAGCTCGGGAAGGGTACGTCGCATATGACATCGACGAAGAAGCAAAAGCTCGGAGGAAAACGGGGAACCCACTTACAGAAGTGGAGCCGAGAGACCCCAAGGATGAACTCAACTAGGAGGAATATGGGGCAAACCTGGGACCATGTTTAAAAATGGTACTGAAGACAGAGGATCTATTTGTCATCGCGTCCGGGGCAGGCGAGATGGAGGCTGGACCTAACTCATTATATCGAGTGATTCCCAACCCGGCTGGACCACCGGAGATCGACGGAGAGAAAGTAAAATGGTACCACCAATACGGGGCCCGGTACATTGACGGCCGCTACAAGGGTGTGGGACCCGCTCCACTGGTGGACAAAATATGGGATATGGAGTACGTAGGGACCTACTGCACCCAAGAATGCTACAGAAGATTACCACATGTGTACTTGGTTGCACGACTCAGAAATAAAAGTAAGGACACCCAACAATACACGAGGAGTAAAAAGAAGGAACAACGAGGAGAGAGACCCAGAACCAAATAAGAAATGGAAGGAGGACAAGGGGAGGAATGACGTATTAAGGAAGGAATGGAGGAAAAGGCAGAGTAGAAGGCTGGGGAAAAGAAACCAAAAAAGACAAGGGAATTCCTTGCACGCAATAAACTCGATCAACCAGCCAAGGGTCCACATCAGAAGAAACAAGCAGGCCAAGCAGTACCGAGGTAAACTGAAGGCAAGGAAGCTAATATTGAAAAAACTGTGCCAGACAAAAGAAATAAGACGACTGGTAAAACAAGGGGTCTTAAAAGCTGAAGAGGGGAAATATAGGGAAAAAGCAAGTAAGGCCAAACCAGCAGGTATTAAAAAGTTGGAATGTCAGGCAAGTACAAGTAAACATAGTAAGGAAAAATTAAGGTTACTGAAAAAGCAAGTATTTTATGGTAAATTAATAAAACATGTTTACCTAACCCTAACCCTCAAAAAGAAAAGTGCTTATAAAAGTTGCCAGGAGACCCCATTAGGCACAACGCAAGAAAGGGAGCAAGATGAACCTGATAGCCAGACAACATTGAGCAGAACTGCTGGTACGGACGCATAAGGAAGCACGAGCGAATTGACCAATCTGTACGGTGTACGGATTACGCAGTTTGGAAGACGAGCGCCAGAAAGGTGGGTCGTACAGCGTACGGATTACGCAACAGGTTATACCGTACGGCGTACGGATTCAAGGCACTGGAGAATCACGCAGGAACCACGGAAGGCATGTTATTCCGTACGGCGTACGGATTGCAGGGGGTGAACGGCAAGTTGTTCCGTATGGCGTACGGATTCAAGATACCAGGGAGCCAATTGGGAACCACGAGATCACCATACGGCGTACGGATTTAGGATACGCGAGATCACCTTACTTGACCCAGGCACGAGAAAAGACCACCGTACGGCGTACGACTTCCATCCACAAAAAGTGTACGTCATACTGCTTATACGTACGGGCGTGTACGGCGTTCTGTGCGCATTTCCTACATCTACGGAAAACATTGCAAAAAACGGAGTGAAAGACCATACGATGTACGACTTGGCTGTACGGACGAGACACAAAGAAGGGGCATATCTCCACTGTACGATGTACGGCCGATGCAACCCAACACAAGTGGAAGCAGGAGAAATCCGTACGGCGGCAAACAGGGAAACACGACGGCAACAATAGGCCCATACAGCAAGCGTTTGGCGAGGCAATCAAAGCATGAGGGTATAAGATGCGAAAGAAAGAACACAAGGAAGGGTCCGTACAGCAGGGAAACTGGAAGTGACATAATGGGCCGCACCAACTGGCGAGATAATCTGGCAAACGGTTATAATAAGGACGAGGGAAGGGATATGAGCAGAAGAGCAAAGAGAGGCAGTTGCAGTACAACCATGACTGCCACAGAGCCTACCAGTAGCAAGAAAACCAGGCGCAAACCGAAGACAACAAAGGACCCAGAGGAACTCACGGCAGCCAATGTAGCATTTGAAAGTGTGGCTGGCAGTGAATGCCGTACCTGGTGGGAAGGAAAATCCTCCAGACCATGTGATGAAGGAATCGCTTAAAAAAGCACAGGTCGACCATGCTGTGCAGATGCCCATATTTAACATCAAAGAGTTCGAGCCAGTCCTACGGACCATGGTATCCGGTTATAACCCTCACGAACGAGTTTCGATCGTCCAGTTCCAAGGGCACACAGTGCGGATTTCATTCAAACCTGAGGATTTCAAGCGCGTATTTGGCATACCGGATAAAGGAGTATCTGCTGCCAAACCAACCAAAAACCTTACCAGAGAAAAGAAAAAATGGTTGATAGACTTGGTGTGCAAAGACGGTCTCACAGAAGACCAGTGGAAGAGTGTATGGGTCGATAGCAGGGGAATGAAGCGTAGTTTTATCGCACCAGGAGAATGGAGTATGTTGATGGACCTGGTAAAAAGCCATCTGACAGGAGCCAGCCAGGCCTCAGACATCGCCATATGGATGATCGGGCTAATGAACGTGATCAGATGCGGAAAAGTGTACACCTGGGGGCAACTCTTGGCAGAACGCATTCACGACTTCCTGAGATTAGAGCACAAAGCATTCTACATGTGCCATCACGCCATCAGCTTATTCCTACAGGTACGGCAAGAGGAATGGGGGACGTTTGAACCTCACGGACGGGTCGAGCCAAATAAACCCACCATGTACTACTACATTCACCTAGACATCCTTGGCGACACAGCGCAAACCACACGGAAGAGGAGGAAGCTAGACACATCTGTGGAAATTGAAGAGGTTAGCAGTGCCCAGGATTCCGAGTAGGCGGAGGAAACAGAAGAACAGGAAAGTGGGGATGAAGGGTTTCATCTGTCGGAACACACTGCCATGGAGGAGGAGGAAGAAACAGAATCGTGCCAAAAGGAAGAAGATGAAGAAGAGGAGCAACAGGGGGGATTGCGGGCACAATGGAAGAGTACGAGGGTAAAGTTTACACCCTCAAAATTAGCTTTGGCACACCTGGTACCTCAGGAGGCGCTTGCAGTCGCCAACCCAGTAGGAGATGTACGGCCAGTGGGGGTACTATTCCAGAAAATTAGCGAAGGGGAACCGCCGGCACAACAACGTGTATCGTTGCCACATATCAGTTTGGCCATTCTGGTAGCAAAAATTGGTACGACGACAGGAGAAATTGGTACGGCAGAAACTGGTACGATGGCAACCGGAATTGGTACAGCGGCAACAGAAACTAGTATGGTGGAAACGAAAGTTGGTACGATGGCAACAGAGACCGGTACGGCATCAGCTAACTTAGAGGCAGCCTTGGGCACTATGACGGATGAGGATATAGATGCGTCGCTGGTGGGTGGCTAGGACAGTTCGCACTCACCCCACACCTACCTCCCTCCCTCGCACCACATAACATGGCTATCGGGCTAGGCACGCCTCCAGATAGCGAGGTCACTATTCCAGATGAGGAGAGACCCACTGCTCAGAAGCAGCAGGGAAGGGACGAGCAGAGCAGTGACCTAGAGGGGACTCTCACCGAACTCCATATCACACTACCTGATCTGAGTGACCCAGCAAGCTCACTCAGACGATTCCTGACGGAGCTACAATGACTCTCGGATGTGGCGCGCGGCATGGCCCAGCTTACTGGACAGATGGACGCCGGTAATGCAGCCGACGCGGCAAAACTGTGTCAATTTATGGCCCAGGAATGCAAAGAGGAGTTCACGCAGTCCCTCGAGCAGCAGGGATGGCCAGATAATAGTACACCTGAGATGATTCAGAACTGAACCCACAAGCGCGTGATAGGAGGCTCAAGTACCTTAGGCGCCACTTTCTGTAGTATGGAGGGAACTTTTCGCCGAGGTGTACTTACAGATGCGACAACATCAAGTGGAGAAAGAGGCCCAACAGAGCTACATAGTAACCCTAGAAAAAGAGAGCAGGAAGCAAACGGAGTTGGCCACAATTGAAAAGAGCTTGAGGAAGGAGATGGAAATGAAGATGACTACATATGAGAACCGCTGCAGCATGCAGGAGAAGGAGGCACATGCATTGGCAGCCCAGGTGGCAACGCTCACTTCACAGCTAGAGAAAAAAGATGGAAAGCTGATGGAAGTTGTTCACATGGTAAAGAAAGCACAGGAACGGCAGTTAATGGCAAAAAAGAATCTGAAAACTCAGGCCGGGCAGCGACCTCAACCTACTACCACTACAGGGACGCCTCCTCCCTCTTCTCAGTCTTAGCCATGTTTTATTTCAGTTTCTCTTGTCTGAGTCGTCTGGAAGACGACTACGTTTTTTGGGGGGGATAATGTTAGGGGTAAAAATGTATGTTAGTTCGAATAATAATATTAGTGTGTTATGTGTGTTTATGTTTTGCTATTGTCGTGAGGTTCCCGTCGGGTAGTTGGGAGTTGGTGACGGTTGGCAACTTGGCCAACCATCGGGTCTATATAGTGTTTGGTTGGAACCTCGACAGGGGATCATGTATGAACCATTGGAGACATTGGAATAAAGATATAACTTTCTCGTCTAATTATTATCATCTGTCATTCGTGTTATGATGTACAATTATTCTGTTCTATGAATGCTTAGTATATGCAGGTACTGCTGGGTTATTGATTATCCACCACTATACCATTAGGGCTAAACAGGCAACATGGAACTGTGGACTTTGCCAATGAATTGCAAAAATTATCAATCATGGTTCCTGACCTTTCCCAAAGAAGACTCACCTACTTAGTGATTGAAGGGCTTAAGGAATCAATTAAAAATATAGTGAACCCCCTAGAACCACAAACCTTCAGAAAAGCAATACAGAGGGCCATGAAAGTTGAAACCAACTCTTCGAAGGAAAAACCCAAGAATCCCTCATCTAAAATGCAACATAAGTATGAAGGATCGAGAAAAGACAACAAAGGAAGAGCATGTTATTTCTGCAAAGGGCCATGGAGTACAGGGCACCAATATCAAGGCAAGGATGCCCTCGATCAAAGAGATGAATTAATCAAGAAAGGACTGTTTCAAATGTAAAGAATCATGGGGACGTGACCATCAATGCAAAAGAGGACAAATACACAAAATAGAAGAAGCTTTGGAAGAAGAGACACCTAGAAAGAGAGCAAGAATCAATAAAGATGCGCATGGAACTCTAGCAATCATTTCTCAAGTAAATAAGCATAGACCATTCAAAATCAATGGAACATTAAAAGGGCAGAAAGTAATTACCTTAATGGATAGTGGGGCTTCCCACAATTTTATCAACCAAAATCTAGTGTTGAAAAGGAAATTGAAGACTCAAGACTTCAGGGGATTCAAGATAGCATTAGCAAATGGATCCACTGATCAATGCACCAAATTTATTCCCCAACTATAAAATTAAATATTAAATGTTGTATGCAAATTCAACAGGTTGTGAGTTCTTCAGCTAAGTGGAAATGGTGTACATACTCCTTCATTCACTCGGTTAAGCACAACCATCTGAGTACACTCTAATCTTTATCTATTGTCACATAATATCCCTGAATACAATGAGGGTCTGACAAAGAAATGGGATCTAAGTCTTAAATGTGCTAGTTTAGATGCTATAGTTGCTCGATTGCCAAAGTCTCTATAAATGAGATAGCTTTTGCAAGTGACATAGCTAGTGGAAGTGGCACTCCAATTGATTGTGGTTCAAATGTAATGTCCCCAATTTCGGCCTAGGCATTCGAAGATAAAATAATTTAATCAAATTAAGTTGTCTGAATTGATATTTTCGTGCAACTTGTATTTAACTAATTATAGTTAATAGCTGTATATTTTAAATGCTTGGCACCAAAAATAAAATAAAGTGAATATTATAAGTCACTTTATGGGCAAAAGTAAATAAATATTTTTTAAAAATTATTTTATACTTATTTTCCAAAAGGTTATAAAAGGAGGTTGGGGAGGAAAAAGAATTTATTTTGAGTATTGTTTATTTCTCTATAGGGGATTTGTGCCTATAGCCAAATTTCTCACCAATGGGATGAAAAACCAAAGGTTTCCTAATGGAAGAAAACCTAGAAGGCAATGCAAATGAAGCCAAGGGTTGACAATGTACTAATTAATTGGGATTTGATTATGAAAACCATCAGAATTTATTGGTGCAATTTCATACGAAATTGCCCTTGTGCTAAAAGATCAAGATTCAAGGGATTTGTTCAATGACGAATATCTTTCTCAATGTTGACGATTTATTATCACAAATTTATTAAGTTTCATGAATAAATAAAAATTTGTGAGCACCAATATGGGTTATTAAATAGATTGTGTGATAGAAAATTTTTCCTTAGTTTGGCATGGTTTGTCTTGCTGGAAAGACAATTACCAAAGTTTTGGAATAGATAAGAGTATTGTTAGGAAATAAATGGGTGAACACCATGCTAAGGGATTTGCAGTTGGGCATTATTGATATATGACAGGTTATAAGATGATTTAGTGAAGATAATTGCTGTGCATGATTCCTTAGATGGTGGTAGTGAGCTTATTCTACCAAATCGTGGGGCATACTGTGTCATTGGTGTGAGCTTGGGAGTGGCTGGGCATTGGAAATACCAGTTTTCTAGGCATTCATTCCTTCTGTGGATGTGTGTAAGTGTGCTTGGAGGAGTCGTGACACACCCTTACAGTTGGTGTTTCCTTATTTGCTGGAATTGAAACCTTTTCTGGGTGATACCGTCTCTATTGCTGTAGACGTTCATTCTGTCTTTAATGTGGGGCTGAGAGGAGTTGTTGCAGACTTAGCATTAAGGTCATAGGTTCACTCTAGTTACTGCTTTCAAGATAGGGAGAACGTGGTATTTGGAGCACCATTTCCAGATTTCATCAGGGACTATAATTGCTTGTTTTGAATTCAGAAGTTCATATTCATTCAAGTTGTAATCTGCACTTCATTACTGCAGAATGTAATGGATTGTGTCATCAAACTTTGCTTAGTAAAAATGTAATGTCCCCACTTGAAATAGGATTTAATTATATATAATAATAATAAAATTAAAATACAAAAATAACATTAAATTTAAAATATAAAAATAACATTAAAATTAAATATAATTAAAATTTAATTAAGTTAATGAATGGTCAAAAGACATGGAATGAGAAGTTGTGACTCCCTCAAACATGACATATAAAAGGGAGAAGAGAACCTCATTTGAGAGGGGGATAATTTGAGAATCAGAGGTGCAGATCTGATTTAAATAAAAGTGCAGATCTGATTGTGAAGGGTTGTGTCCCTTTCCAAGGGCAGAAATAATTAAGTGTCACACTCTTTCAAAGGGTGCTAATGATGAAAGGGTGTGTCTCTTGCCAAAGGGCATACATGATGAAGAGGTGTGAACCTTCCCTCACATGGAGAGATATAAAGGAAAGGAAACAAAGTATCGAGTGAGAACACCATCGATCAGATCAGATCAGAACTGTTATTAAGTTACAGGCAGTAACATACTTGTTCTTGGTGGTACGCATGGGATTCGATTGATGAATGAGACTGATGGAGGAAAATAAAAAAGAAATTAGGGGAGATTAGGCATTAATAATTCATAAGAATACACAGCAGATCTGAACATACTGTGGTCTGAGGTATGTGTTTCCTATGCAATAGTCTAATGAATACTTGGTTAATGATGTGTTGTTTACGATTGCTTTTTCTATCAGTACATTGCTGATTCATGTTCTGTTATGGCTTATGACTGTCAAATATATAAAGGGGTAGGAATGTGACACGATATAGGATGCTGTATATATACTCTGCCTAACTATTATAACCAGCCTGACTGATGATGCATTGTTATTATGACTGCTTAGAATAGCATAATAAATATAAATTGTATCTGCTTAATACTGATTCATGGTATACTGTTGTTTATGTATGTCATTATAGTAGAGTATGTGCATAATACTGGATTCATATGTTCTGATGGTTCTCAGCCTGACACAAATGTTAATATTATAATATAAAGAAATTAATACTACATTTATTAACAATCATTTTAAAGTTCATATAAGACATAAGAATGTAAAAGTAATCTCGATTTACTACTGATAACTTCATTGGAATATCACAAATGGTTCATTGTATATGAGGGACTCTCTTAAGTACGCCACTCCATAGTGGATGTCTAAACCCTACCACATGGGGCCAAGAGGGGTGTAGCATCTGCTCCTGGGCTTAAGAGAGGAGGTGGTTGTGATGAGGGGGAACGGCAATAGGACACCTCACTGGGCATGCCACACCATGATGGATGTTTAACACCTGCCAAATGGAACCAAAAGGGATGTAGCATTTGCTCTTGGACCTAGGGTGGAGGGCCTCTTGGACACCCTATCCAACCAGCCTACCCTAGTGCACTAAGAAATTGGATGATAAAAAATGACAACTAACCTACAATCTGATTTTATCTAACAAATATAATATTAATGGTAATTAATACATTAAAAATTTATATCACTCAATCTAATTAATCAACATATGTTTCAGTTTATAAGTATTACTTCATATATGTTCTCTAATTTTGTGTTGCAAGAAAAAAATATGCAAAGGTACTCCCATTGTAATGTTCCCTTTTCCTCAATGACCACACGAGAGTTGATTAGCCTATTTCACGTCATCCTGATAGGCTAATTAGGAGATATAAGGGATGATATGCTGGTCACGTCACTAATTTCTATTGGTGGAGAAATAAAAGGTGGAATATTATTTTATGGGATATTATATTATTATTTGGTGAGAGAAGTTACTTTATGTTATAAAATAAAATTATAAAAGTAAAGTGACTTTATGAGTAAATAAAATAAAGTGATTTTTAATCCCACATTGAGAGTGGAAGCTCACCATTGATTTGGAAAGTTTTTATAAAGGAGCCTCATCCTTCTCCAAGGGACATTATGTGATTGTTTGATACTTGATATTTCTCCTTAGTTGTTGGTGTGACAGTGACAGCCATTTCTGAGGATGAAACCCCTTGGATATTTGTAGGTTGGAAGGAAACCCAACTCTACTTGTCAGGTGGATTCATTCAGAGTTTATCATTGAGCTTATTTGCAGAATTTTGAGCAGATTTGTGGAAGTTCCAGCTAGGGTTTGGACACAATAATGGAGCTGTGTTGCAGGTTGAAGGTTACATGAATTTATATGATATTTCTAGCTTGGGCAACCCCTTGTAGGCCATGTCTGGAAATGGTTGCAGAATTGGGTGTGTGTTGCATGTATTGTTTGTAAATTTCTGAGTAATTGCAGCATCAAATGCTATTGTAATAAGTGCCAAAGTTCACCATTCCGATAGTAATATACAAGGGTTTACTGTTCCATTGTGAAAATTCTGTTATTTATATTTGTTGCCATTCTTCTCGTTGCATGCACAAGAATATTGAAGATATGAAATAAACACCAAGCATATATCTAAATGAATTCATTAATTCCATCAAAATCTAGACATTGGGATATTTCAATGGTATCAGAGCTGGTGATCTTGCCAACCTGTTGGGATTTCAGCGTTGCATCTCAATTTGGTGAACACCCAGAATAGTGCATGTCAGTTTGGTGAGCTTGCATGTTAGTTTGGAAACTACACAGATCTTGCATGTCAGTTTTGGCGACTATCCAGATCTTGCATGTTAGTTTGGCGACTACCCAAATAGTTGCATGTTGATTTTGAGTGTTGCATGCTGCTTGTAATCAATTGCATGTCATAATATATGGTTGCATGTTGCTTCTTATCAGCTGCATGTCAGAAATTATGGTTGCATATTGCTTCTAATCAATTGCATGTCAGTTTGAAATCAGTTGTTTCAGCCACATAAAAGAAGTTTATAAAAGGTCACAACAATGGGAAGATTGCCACCTACTTTCCTTCTGAAATCAGCATCACATACAGCATGTGTAAAAAAGGTTACAACAATCGATAAAGGCGGTACAAGTTCATCAAGGAAGGATAGAAGGGATAGTATAAGTACACAAAGAAATGATCGACATATGGATGAGCTTATGAATGGTATGAATGACTTCTTTCAAGCATTTCAAAAATATCAATCGGATATGTTATTATTGTTAGAGAAATTGCTTTTGGAAGAAACTAAGAAGATGGATAAGAGGCATAACAACAATGAACACATTGAAGTCACTAAGATCATTCCAATGCTGAAAATTCATTTGAAGAAGAGGCACATGAGCAATCCATTGAGGACAGCCAGGTGTGGTTTGATAAACACATGATAGAAGATGAAGATGTTGATCACCCGCAATCTTATTTCATGACAGCAAGTAAAGAAGAGCATGAGGGAATAAATCTAACTCATAGTAATGCTGATGACAACTTGTTTGTGCATGAGTTGGATGGGAGGGTTGTTGAGGAAAGACCTGTAGACCAATCAAAAAACCAAGTTGCAAGAATGTTTGATAGAGGACAAATGGCTGAGGGGATGGAAGACACTTTTCAGGTGGATGCTTCATGGGGAAGATCATCTTGTGCTTTGACATCATATCATGAGAAGGATTGTTCCTTGTTTGAGTTTGATGCTACCCCAAAATCAGAAAGTTCCGATTTGTTGATTAAGAACAACGATTCTTTGATGACGCTTGATGCTACCCTACAAACAGAAGAACCTAATTTTATCTTTGACAGTACTTCCTTGATTGGGTCTGGTGCTACCATAAGCTTGGGAAGCTCTGATTTCTTGTTTAGGAATGATGATCAAATACTTGTTAGCAGTTGCTTGACTGATTTTGACACCATCCTAAACTCAAATTACTCTAATATTTTTATTATTGACAGCAGCATTTCAGTTAGGGTAGTTGGCATCCATGAAGTAGATGGTTTCCAGTGGAAGTGCAGTGGCACACCTATCATCATGACAAGGGTTCAAGGCAAGTTTGAAGTTTGTCATTTTCAGCTAGAGCCATTTCTTGAAGCAGCATTCGGTAAGGAATCTTTCACCATGAAGGAAGGAGTGTCTAGAAACACTAAGGCTGCGCATGACTTCAATTTTAAATTGTTGCTTGGCAATCACAATCTCTTTCCCTTGCATAGCCATGAGATTGCTGCCACTTCACATGAGGATGAAGGTACTCAGACTTTGTGCAAAAGAATGCATGGAAAAAGGAATGTTTGTTTGCATCAGGAGGCATGCATGATCGACCTTCTTCAAGATAAGAGACATTTTCTTGGAAAGTGTGAGTTGCAGATAAGTCGTGAGATTTTAGATGGGTATGATTGCATGAGGAATTGGGGGATTGGCATCAGGATGTTTGATACTTTGCTTCAGTGGGAGTTTGATGAATTACTCCACAACTCAAGGCATGGCGAAGTTTATATCAGAGTAGCACAACGGATTGGTGGAGCAGTGTTCTTGAGGTTGATATGGGATTCAGGCATTTGGTTTCAGCATGCAGGTGCAAATTGCTTGAGGGCAAGCAATCTTCAGGAAGGGAGGACTGTAATGTCCCCTTTTCCTATGGGGAAGATTGTCTTTAAGATATTGATCATCACTATGGGGAAGATTGTCTTAAAGATATTGATCATCACATACAGGTGAGATATCTGATCGAAGCATATACATTGCATGGAGATCGATGAAGACTAGGAACATCAATTAATAATAAAGATGAGTGTAATCGCCAAGCATCGATGGAAGAATTTAATGATACTTAAGATTGATGGCAATATCCATAAGTGGTGAAGATCATTATGAATCAAGGGACAGCAACTAATATTGGTCATCAGTGATAAACAATGTTTCAAAGATCGAATATGATTGAGGACAATTGACTAAGGCACGAACAGATAGCAATGGAAGTCAGTGATGAATATAAACCATATCAATGATCGATCCCTAAACTCATGCAAACACAGAACATCCAAGAATGTTAACTAATCATCTACTGATCGATATTTCATATGGCGGTTATGTCTAACCAATAACAAAGCCATCGATATGAATACTATGCAATCTGTTTAAGAAGACAACAGTTGGTAAGGAGGATAATCATAATGAAAGGATGCGATTAGAAGGCAAGTCTAATCAATAATCAAATGGTAATGAAGTGGCATGATTAGTAAAAAAAGTGATACTGAATGGACATCAGACACATAATTTGGCAACATGACTTATCAATCCAACAAAAATAAGATATAAGAAGGCAATCTCCGTCATTCAAATATGATCGATTGTGTTTTTATCTTATTTCTTAATTAAGTTTCGAAGAGCTTGAAGTGAGCAAGGGCAAAGGCCCATAGTCGGGTGCATATACCAATCAGATTTATATCAGAGACAGCCCCATCGTCATTGCAAGTATTCATTGCCACGATCAGAAACAGCATATCATATAATTGTTGCAAGTGATTATATCCCTATCAGAAACGGCAACAATATCGCTTTTAGCGATATTACCTGGCATACATTTGCATGTATTAAGAGTCATATTAGAGACAGCAAAATAAATATTGCTTTAAGCAATATCATATCTCATTGCATATTCATATTGCCATACTTGACATAGCAGAGATCCTAAGAGATCATTGCACTTAGTGCAAATCAAATTAATTCACTTTCAGCATATATATTATTGTATATATCAGAAATAGCAAGTGATATTGTTCTTATTCTCTGTTACATAGTTCAATTGCAAAGATTAGATAGTGTAAGTGTGAGGAATTGAAGTAATTGTCCCGATATTCCAAGATATCCAAAAAGAGGATATTACATACTTATTGGCAATTATGAGTATTACTGTATCTATATCTTATATTTATTATAATATCAATTGTAATTTTGAATTTTCATTGTATAATGACATTTTGATCTACCAAATGACTGAATCATGAATTTACGAGTATTTTCATTTGTGCAAATTATGAATATGAGGTATTTAAATATTCTACTTATTCGCAATTATGAGTATTACTGTATCTACATTTTATATTTTATAATATTGATTGTGAATTTTCATTGTATAACGACTGAATTATGAATTTATGAGTATTTTCACTTTTGCATATATGCATGTATGTATGAATGTATGTATGTGTATGTATGTATGTATGTATGTATGTATGTATGTATATAATTTTGAATTTTCATTGTATGATGACATTTTGATCTAACAAATGACTGAATCATGAATTTATGATTATTTTCATTTGTGCAAATTATGAATATGAGGTATTTAAATATTCTACTTATTGTCAATTACGAGTATTACTGTATCTATATTTTATATTTTATAATATTGATTGTAATTTTGAATTTTCATTGTATAATGACATTTTGATCTAACAAACGACTGAATTATGAATTTATGAGTATTTTCACTTTTGCAAATTGTGAATGGGGTATTTAAATATTCTACTTACTGTCAATAATGAGTAATACTGTAATTTATTATATATGTATATATACATATATGTATGTATGTACGTACACACACACACACATATATACATAATATATGTATGTATGTATGTACACAAACACACACACACCTAAGGCCTTTGGTGGGTTCAATAATGGGAGCAAGTGGTTTGACAATTGCAGTGGCATCCATCTATGAACAGAAACCTCCCACGAAACAATGGACAAGCACCTCAAATCATGATACTGAATGTCAGTTGATAAAGAATAATAGCTCAAACCACCATACAGAGAGTGGTATCTTCTCTAGATCTCATAGGAGATAGGATATGTGAAAACAAACTGTCCCTTAGCCTCCACCTCCTTAAGGAATAGAGCTGGAAAATCATGTCAACATGGAGAATATGGTGCTCAATCTCAACTCATTACTGTTCCTTAGCCTCCACCTCCTTAAGGAAATAGAGCTGGAAAATCATATCAACATGCAGAAGATGGCAGTAAATCTCAAGTCAGAAATGCTGGGAGCACACCCTCAGAAAAAGCTATGAAATTTTTGCATGTTAAGTAAACTAGTTAAGTAACCTACTGACTTTTACAAGATTTTTATACTCAATTCAAATAAGTTCAATTATTTTCAGTTCTTGAAATCCATAAATTTTGGCTCTGTTTTATTAAATACATGCATAGTCATTGCTTCCTGACGCCAGCATCTACTTTTAGGTTGTATGCATACTATATTTCCCAGTTTGTATTCAATTTTATATGCTCCAACTAAATGTTCTGCTATGGATTTCATTACCATAATTTTTTTGGGACAAAACCAAAAGACATTTTCCACTAAAGAGCTCTGGAGAAGCTTCACGATTAAAAGCTATTGTTATAATTAATAAGAATCAAACAAAAAATCATTCAAGCTCATAGCTCAAGCATTTTCTTCTTCCAAGGTGCAAAAAGTGTCACCCCAATTTATTTACAATGAGCAAAGAGTTGAACTTTTAGATATTTGGATTGGTTCTTTCATAATGAGATTCCACTTTGATCGATCAATGTTCTAGATACTAACTGCAGAAAAGAATAGGATAGTGAACAAGAAACCTATAGAAAGAAAGAATGATGATAGAACCTTATAATGATTTTTATTAGAACATAAACATTTCAAACAAATATTTTATACCTTAATGGAAGCTCTTTTCTATAAAATAGATCTACTTTGCTACCCATTCCATTCCATATTCCAGCAAATTCAACAGCTATATATCTGCAAAACAATTCCAGAGGTCAATCAATTAATCAACTGTGAGACAAAGCTGCATCACAGCAGGGGAAATTTAGCTTTTCTTAGCATGAGTCATATAAACCTAAGAGGGCATCTCCAATATAAATCTGTAAAAAAGGTTTCCCAATACAAAGAAGTTCATACCCTCCACCCAAAATAACAACTCGTTTTGGAAGCTCTTCCAAACTCAATGCTTCGTCTGAAGTTATTGCTAAATCCTGCACATTAAGCAACAAAAAAGGAATGGGAGTGGAGATAAAATACAGTAGTTTTATAATGTTATAGCACAAAGCTATCCATTAAACAGCGCTGTGAAGTGCATTGAACAATCAATTGATAAAACAACTAGTTTACTTCTCTTACCAAATCAACCAAATAAATGCTTACATAATTCTCCTTACCATGACAGCACAAATTTTATGTTCATTTTACTTAGATTCCAAAGACAGTTGGGCAGCTCTATAAGATAGAAACATAATATGCATTTCAGCAGATCTTTACAAATCTACAACAACTAAGCATACCATCCAAAAGTTCAACATGCACTACAACTCACCCTTGACAAGACTAAGACCAGTTTGCCATTTTGTTTTAAAGTCAATTTTCTTAAATACCTCCTTCGTGTTCTTTGTATTAACTAATAGAAAAGGATTATGATTATGGGTTAAGAAATTTTAGTTAGATGGCAACATGGAGAAAAATTGTTCTTCAAACAAATTTGTAAAATTCCTACAAATAGATGACCATTTCATCATCTTAAAATGGTTCAGCAAATAAGTGTTAAATAAGAGAAATTCTTTGTGTTACTTGTAAATTGGAGAGAAAGCAACATGTCCAAGAAATTCAGGGACATGAATGAAACAAGAGACACATTTCAAAAGCCCCTAGAAGTTCATAGGATAAATCTCACATGTCACCCCAGAAGTTTGGAGCTCCCTACCTCAAAGTAACAAAAGAAATGATTGCTTTTTAGAATTAAAAATATTCGGTCTTTACAGTGTTGAAATTCCAACCAAATTGTCTCAGTTCTGTTGTGCAATGCTGAAATTTCAGCCTTGTTTACTCACAATGGGGTTTACCTCTTATCTAGTTTTGTGTTGCAATAACTCAATTTTCAGGTGGTTCTTTTGCAACACATCCAGGAAATTCAGGGACACTGCTGAAACACGGAGGACACATCCCAAATGCCCATAGAATTTCCCAAAAAATAGGATGTATCTCACATATACCCAGAAGTCTAGAGGTCCCCACCTCAAAGCAACAAAAGATATGATTGCCTCTAGAAAAATGTTTTTCCTGGCCTTTACATTGTTGAAATACCAGTCACATTTTCTCAGTTATGCCATACAGTGCTAAAATTTCAGCCTTGTTTTCTTACAATAGGATTTACCTTTTATCTAGTTTTGTCTAGCAATAACTCAAAATTTTCATGTGGTTTTTTGCTGTTATAGTTTTGTTGACAAACAATTGTCTTACACATATTTGATAGAGCATTATATGTCAGTATAATTATATTTTGCACCTTATATTTGAGGGATCTTAGATCACCTATTGTAAGAGGCATTCGAGAAAGAAAGAAACTATCTCATTGCATTCAGAATGTCTAGAATATCTAGGTTACCCAATGTCTGCACACAACTGCTTAACTGCATTTTCTAAGTTTAAGCAATTAGAGTGTTCCCATGCAAATTTTAAATTATGGGAAAAGGATAATTTGGAATCTTTCCATATTGTAATGAAACAGCTACTATTCAGGAATTAAAAATAAGTTGTGTAAAAAAGGAGGCTGGAAATAAGTAACAATTGCATATTGTTAATTTTTACGTCTGCTTTCAATTTTATTTCCAGATTTTAACTGCACAATTTTTTTTAAATACTATTACCATAAATTTAATACAACTACTTAAAAAAAGCAAGAAAACTAAGCATTCATGGTGTTAATGTAAATAGCTAATGTTGGACTCCTTTAGGACCGACGCAATTGTCCAAGGCAATTTCACGTCGATTTAATAAAACAGTTAAAGGCAATAATTAAGAGTTGTATAAATATATTGTGCCGATATCATTTAATATCCAAAACCCGCCACCCTTGGTACGTGCAACGAAGAGACACGATGCTTATGATGGCCGACTCTTGGAAGAGTCGTGATGAAGAAACACGATGCTTATGGTGACCGACTCTTGGAAGAGTCGTGATGGTTGGAAGAACATATCAGGTGTATATAAGACGTGGTCTCCATCCGCCAAAGGCATTGATTGATTATTACAGAAAGCAGATCAGATATATATTATTTCTACAGCAGTTCGTGTTCTTCTACAACAAGACTAATTTCATTCTTCAGCAACGCACTCTTATCATCAAAGGATATTAATTGATATAGAAGGAAGACCAATAAAGAAGAGATCACTATATAGCAGTCTTAAATTATGCTGTAGTTCGAATTGTTCATTGCAGTCTAGGGTGAATGTATTTTGTCACATAGCTTCAAGGTGTGAAGCATCTCATTGTAAAAACTCTTGCCATGTTATTAAAAGTAATTGAGACTCCTTGTTGCTGGGTTTTTTACCTTCAAATGGAAGGTTTTTCCAGGATAAACCTTGTGCAGTTGTATTTGAATTACTGTCTATATAATCTGATCATAAAACTTAACACATGGGGCCAACAGCTCCACAAGTAATTCCTAAATAAGTTGAGCAATGGTCGCTAGCCAAAATAAGCTCAGCAGCTGCATGGGGACCTGTCCTTAGACTTTTTGTTTCATCCAAATAAGACACTTTTTGTTTCATCCAAATTAGACATTGTAAAGTCAACTTATCATGATTTTCCTGTAGGCTTTGACTTTCTATTTTCTATTTTGTGGGTAGCTCATTTCTTGGAGGACAATGACATAAAAAGGACCTCACAATAGCATTTAGAGAAATCAAAACCTAGAAATCAACTATCTATTTATTAAAAAAAAAAAGTTGACTTAAAGAACAAAATAGCCCATTCACCCATACAACCTGCACAATGCTAATGTCCATCCAACATATCGGATTCCCATTTAGCTATAATAATTAATTGAAATCATCTAATGTCGAAGAAATTTAGAGCACGAGGTCATACACAATCTTCAAGGTCTTTCTATTATAATATCGGACCTAAGTTTGACCAAGAGGATGGTACCAGCCTCTCTGGGGTTACAGGAGCAAACTGCATTCCCTTGTGTAAACAGAAAACTTGTCAAAGATTACAGAGAAAGCCTTTGAAGTCTTCTTTCTTCCATGGGTCCAATCTTTCCATGGCAAGCAACAATGAATTCCCAAAGTTCAGCCCTATCAATGACCACCAAAGGCTCCTCAACAAAATTGTATTGCTAACAGCAATGCCATTGTTGTTTCATCTAAATTCTTGGCACCTACAGTTAATCACCATATGTAACAAGATTTTTTGTGAAATGGGCAAGTCATAGAGGAACAAATGCACCAACTTATAGAGGAGGTCCTGCTTGTAGGTATGGATCATGCTTGGTACAAGCCTGAAAAAGAGCTAATGAAAGATTACATGGATGTTTTGGCAAAGAAAGATGTTTTTGGAAACAAAAGTCTAGAGAGTCTTGGATTAAGGATGGGAATATAAATTCTAAATACTTCCACAATGTAACAAAGGTAAGGGGAGATCGGAACCAAATTTCAATACTTGGGTTGCTAGCTAGGGATGTCATTGAGGACCCTGAAGATATTAAAATCCAACGAGTGGATTTCTTCACAATAACCTCCTCAACAATTGGGATGGATTTAATTTGCATTCTTAGATTTTAGTGCTTAAGAAGAGTCCACGCATGATCATGGCAAAACAAAATAAGATGTGACAAAGGCCTTTACTACAATAGAACAAAATAAGATGTTGATGGAACTAGCATTATTTTAACTTCACCCTGATAAAACTCTATCCCCAGATGATTTCCGACGAGTTTCTATCAAAAATGTTCGTAGATTATTGGGCAGAATATGATTTCTACTATTAAGGATTCTACGAAGAAATCAACCCTTCTTCAAGAGGTCAACAATACATTCATCACTTTAATTCCCAAGAAAGAAGATGCAATTATGTTGAACGAATTTTGGCCAATCTCTCTTTGCAATATGCTATATAAGATCATGGTTAAAGCAATGGCTAACCAGCTCAAAACATTTTGGCGTTCATTATTTCTGAGATAAGATAAGATAAATTTATTAATGTCCAACGGAAAACCACAAAGCGGGTCCAAGGAACTGCCAACAACCAGAAAGGGGGCCAGCCCACAGTAGGGACACCAAATGGTGCCAAAAGAAAAGCAACAAAACACTAGGGACAAACAAAGCCAAAGAAACCAAAAGAAAGAAAGAAAGGAAAGAGAGAGGGGGAGAGGGGAAGAGGGGAAGGGAATCCCAGCCTGGACAGCCCAAACCCACCGACCCCTACTACAAAATTTGCACCGCAAAGAACCTCAAAATAGACGTGCAACCCAAAGAGCTGGCAAGAGGCCCAGAGCCCTTATGACACTTCCTGGAAGGAGAGGAGCACCGCTGCTGAAGGGAGCCCCTCTTGGAGATCGCTGACCGATGAGGGCTAGGGGGGGCCAAGTTGGCGCTTGGTGCCACAAGCTGAGTGAGTCTCAAGAAAGGAGGTAATAAACCGGCACGACTGAACAATGTCATGGTTCCCAGAGCTAGACGACCTCCTGAATGTAAAGAGCAAGGCACCTCTAGTCAATGTATCTAAAAAAGATGGAGAGGGACTGAGCTTCCCAGAGTAGGCAGTAAAATCTACCTCTGATCTCATAGTAAATAGGGCAATGGAAAATGAAGTGCTCCTTAGTCTCGACCTCTCCCATACTACAAAGCCTGCAAATCCTGCTATCTCTAATTAACTGATGATCAGTCTCAATGCAGAGATGATGAGAGCCCACCCTGAAAGAGCCAAGGGGCATCCGAAGAGAATGGATTTGTCTCTAATAGGTCAATCCTAGATGGACTGTTCATTGCTCAAGAGGCCATCCACTCTATTCAACACACAATGTTGGCAAGCATGCTTATGTCATGTTCCCTCCTTGATCATTATTTATATCCTAAATGAAACAATTACTATTATTAATTGATATATTTATCAATGAATGATTAATTGATATTATTAACTGTTTATTTATTTATTAAAGATTATTATTTAATTAATATTTATTTAAATAATAATAATGGTATTCTTGAAATATTCAAATAAAAATAAATTAATATTATATTTATGTATGAAGTGCTTAACAAAATGAATAATGAGTGCTTAACAAAATGAATAATAAAGTATGACTGAACTGCATCAATTCCTAAATTGATTTAATAACCTGATTCATAACAACTGTTACTACCATCGAAGAGTCAAGGGACACGTTGGAAAATAATGAACGTCTCTTATTAAGAGACGTCTTGCTTGGTGGAGATTAAAAGGGATCAGACCCTCCCTTGCAATAGACACGGAGAAGAGAGGCAATCACTGAAGTCAATAACAGGGAATTTGAGAAGGAGGTTTTATTACTCTTGTTTTTATCCTATAATGCTCAGAAGAGCCATTTAGCAGCCAAGGAAGAGATGGTGTTCCACCATTCCCTTTGTAGGCTAGGTGCACAAGTATAGAATTATCATTCCGATTAGGGCGTCAATAAGACATAGCGGGGACACAAGGTTAACTAACAGAGAAGACGATCAGAAAATGACAGTCATCTCCCATATATGTATATTCGCATAATCGCAGAGATTACATTTTGAAACAGTGGCTGTGTATATATAACCAAGTCACTTTTCTTATACAAAATACATTACTGATCTACTCCATTATAATTGTACTAAAAGAGGATAGGTTCGCAGCAATACCTGGTCGATTTATATCCTACCATCAGTATTTATATCAGACTTCTTAGTTGCCGAGTCCCTAATAATCTTATAAGGGTTAGAAGGTTTAGAGGCGGTACTCATAAACTTCTTTACTAAAACTTTCTAATTGACAATTAAAGAAAAGAATATAAAATATATATTTTATATATCAATACATTTCAGATCAGATCAGAACTATTATTAAGTTGCAGGCAGTAACATCTTTGTCCTTAGTGGTATGCATAGGGACGTGCTTAGTATGTATGCTTGATAAAAGGCCACTGATGTTCCTATGCAGAGTTTAATATTATTCTGAATATTAATAATGATATAATGATTATAAATTATTGTAATACTGGAACTGCTCTGCAGTAATATTTGCATATTAATAATATCTAAAAATAGATAAAAGTATATGAATATATATAATGCTTTGATCAGAGAAATAATATTAGAATATAAATCAGACGAATTATTAAGCTAATATCAGAAAGAGGAACATGTTTTTTTGTTACGACTGTCAGTATTTAAGAAGTTGCTAAAGGAGATGTTTTCTCGTAGGGGACATTACAATTGGTTTGACACTTGCAGTAAGAACTATGGATAGATGAACAATTTATTTATTAATAGTTATATCACTGATTTGATTCAGGTCGAGGTGGAATTTTCTCCTAATATATTAAGTTTGAGTCATAGGTATATTAAAATACATTAATTATCGTTAAAACATGCCTAAACCTAGTAGGGGACATTACAGCTTGTCAAGATTGACATCAAGAAAGCTTATAATCAGGTGGATTGGAGATTCTTCCTCAAAATGCTTGAAGCCATTGGATTTGCTAAATAGTGGTTAAACTTTGTCTTTCACTACATCTCAAGTCCTCGAATTTCAATTCTTCTTAATGGATCCCCTAAGGGTTGTTTTTCAGCTTCTCGCAACCTTTGGCAGGGTGATCATCTTTCACCCTTCCTCTTTATCATTATGGTCGATGCTTTGGGCAAAACTATTCAACAAGCTTCCTCTTTGAGCCAGTTATAAGGAGTTTGAGTTACAAGTAAACTCCCTCTAATAACCCATCAGCAATTTGCCAATGACACAATGCTCTTTGGTGCAACAAAAAGCCAAGATGCTCAAGTATTTTTTTTTCTTCTAGAGATCTACTCCAAAGCTTCAAGGCAAGCTATCAATGCCACCAAATATGAAATCTTTTTCTCTTCCACGATGCCAAGAATTGAATTTGAGATCCTCCATGTTCTTAAATTCCATAAGGTCTCTCTCCCATGTAAATACCTAGGTCTGCCATTATCTATGGGGATCCGAACGAACAAATTATAGAACCCTCTAGGGGACCAAATTTCAAACAAATTAACCTCCTAGAAAGGTCATTGGCTATCATGGGCTAATAGAACCACTACGTTAAGAGTAGTCATCTCTGCAATCCACATTAATCTAATGTCATCTCTCTCTCTCAACTAAGGTCAATCAAAAACTGTCCCAAAAAATGCAGAAATTCTTTTGGCAAGGTAATGTCAACAAAGACAAGTTAGCACTCATTTCATGGGACAAAATTTGTCGACCCAAACTAGGAGGGGGATTAAAATGATTGTCTTCCTAGAATAAAGCCCTAGGGGTGAAACTAATATGGCGAATGTTCTTGGAACCTAACTTGAAGTGGGATCACATCCTTTAACATAAATATTTGGGAAACAATCATCCTTCTAGCATCCTCACTACCAAAAGTCTCTCTTATGGCTCAAAGATATGAAATTTATGATCAAATGCAGACAATGGTAACAAATTTCCTGATATGGGATATACACAAGGGCTGTTAAACTCTCTTCTAGGAAGACCCCTGGAATGGTCTCTAGTTAGTGGATAAAGTGGTAACAGTACTGTTGTGAGGTATTCACACATCGCCCCATTGCAAATGGGGACCCCCACTTTTCCCTTTCTAGGATTAATCCTTTTCGCTTTCTAGGTTGTCTTAGAGTCCTTGCTATTAATCTTTGCATTGAAGGGATAGAATTTCTTGAGTAGCCAAAAATTCAGGTGGAAAGGGATTGAATGAGGAGTCTTCCCTAGGGTCAATTTTGAAGATTAATTTCACATGGACATTGAAGTGACTTAAGAATTGGAAGTTTGGATGAATAAAGTATGGGCAAGTGGAGAGATTGAATGAAGTGTCTACATAGGGTCATGTCCCTTGCTGGAGCAAACTTGCCTTAGACCTGTCCTTTGCCTCAAGATTAAAGCGAACTTGATTCATGTCCCTCCTAAGGTCCAAGAGCGAACTTGTTTCATGTCCTCATCAGGGTCCTAGAACAAGACTTTGTTTTAGGTCCCGTCCTTCTGAAGGTCACAAAGCGAATTTCCTCTATAGATGTTCTTAAGGGCCGACTTGATGATGCTTTCATATGGAGAGGTTGGGAACTTAAGATGAGGTAAAAGGAAGTGGTGAGTTTCAAGTCATGTCCTTGTAAAAGTCCTAAGGTGAACTACCAAATCTTGTGATAGAGGTCCTGTCCTTGGAAAGGACGGTGAGCGAATTTCTCATATATTGACTTGGTCCTTGGAAAGGACAGTGAGGGAATTATGTTTTGAGTCTTGTCCTTAACAAGGAAACTCTCATCAAGGACATTGAGCGAGCTTCTTCACTTAACCATGTATCTTACATCAGCTTGGAACGAATGAATCTTATAGACCTGGTCTTTGGAGAGAGCATGAAGCGAGTTTTGATAGGGCTTGTCCTCCTTAAGGTCATAAAGCGAATTTTCAATTATAGGGCCTTTCCTTCCAAGGGACATAGAGCGAATTCCATATTTGAAACTTGTCCTTGCCGAGGGTCCAGAGCCAACTACTTGACTTGTCCTTGCTGATGGTCTAGAGCGATCTACTTGCCTTGTCCTTGCTGATGGTCTAGAGCGAACTTGAGTATGTGTCTTAGAGCGAACTTTGTTTACAATTATGCCTTGTCCTTACCGTGGTCCAAGAGAGAACTTGATCATTTGAAGTTGTCGTTAGAAGGGTCATAGAGCGAAAATATGATTATAGGTGCTGCCCCTGCCAAAGACAGAGAGCGAACTGCATCATAGGTCATGTCCCTACCAAGGACAAAGAGCGAACCTCACTTTGACCTTGTCCTTCTTAAGGACAAAAAGTGAAATTTCATATAGGGCCTGTCCTTGGAAAGGACATGGAGCGAAACACCTGACTTGACCTTGACCGCCCAAAGGACATAAAGCGAGCTGATTTGAAGATAGTGTACCTTGCTAAGGTCACCAAGCAAATTTTTCTGATATAGGTCTTGTCCTTCCAAGAGACAGAGCGAACCTCAATTATAAATCTTGTCCTTGCAAAGGATGATGAGCGAACTTCAAAGATTAAGCCCTATGAGCAAAATGCATATTTGAACACACATCAGCAAACTTCAAAAAAATCAATACACATCAGCGAACTTCAAGAATTGGGGTATATTAGCGAATTCAAGCACCTAAGATTGAATGTTATGAATGGACTTCACAGCTTGACCTACATTAGCGAACTTCATGATCTAAAGAGTGTGGCCGAACTTCATGAAACAACGGACATCAATGAACTTCAAGATTTGATACACATGAGCGAACTTCAAGAGTAGGGCTAGATGAACAAACTTCATAGATCAAGATGGGTGAGCGAATTCCGACTTGTACTTAAAAGATCAATCAATCTCTAAGTGAAATTCAAATCTAAAGAACTAAGTCGGCCAGCTTGAAATAATGGTTTGTTATCAAAGCAAGTCGGCCTCACCCTAAAAGGACACATCTCATTAAGACACCCATATAAGGAGACTTGAAGCAATCATTTAGTCACCAATTCAAAGCAATCCTTTCCCCTAGAGTGAACTTGATCAGCAGATCAGCAGTCCCCATCAACTCCACCAATCAATATCAACAACAAATCTGATTCAGGAAACATATCATCAGCAAATTTGATTACATCCACAGTGAGTTCAGTAAGCATCAACATCAAATCTGATCCACAAGCAGCAACTCCAATCATTGGTGACAGCAAAAGTCACAAAAGAAGAAGCGAATTCATCAAGAAGACAACAAATTTGCTTCAACCAAGGAGTGACCCCTTTTATAGATGCTCTTATTAAACCTGCAAATCACATGAAATCACATAATTACATCGAACTAGGAGGTTATGATATAAGGGATATCATATGTATTTGATGCTTGCTTATTTGTTTTGCAGAGATGAAGAAACAAATCGAGGAGATCATATTGGACGAGGATTGAAACAAGTCGCTCCAGGATCAAATTTCAACATCAAGGTTGAAATACAAGGAAGATACACTCAAGGGAACTTCATAAGACAAACATAAGAAGGTGATTATACAAGAAGCACTCACTTAGACAAAGACATGAACCACAACACCAACTCTGACAGCACCAAGGAGTTACAAAGAAGGAATTCCAAAGGAGAAAGGTAGTGGTGACATCAAGAGTTCATTCTAAGGTACATCAAGACTTCAAAACCAAGATCTATACTTTGAACTTCCATCATTGAAAACCTCAAGAGTATAGTTTCAGAAGAGTTAATCAAAGTCAAAAGATCATCATCATCGCGGAAGCTAGATAATGTTGAGTATCAAGAAATATTCCTTCATGATGATCTATCAAGCCTACAAAGTACAAGTTAAAGGTGGCGTCCTAGTCATCATCCCAGTCAACATTTGCCAATCAAAGAAGATCCACATCGGCATGTCTTGATTCAGCGAGCCTGATTCCTCTATGATGGCACAAACTTTGAGACACCTACCCTTATTATCTATTGGTTATGCTAAAGTGTGTAATTATTTCATTGGCCAAATTTAGTTTGTTGTAAAAAACCCTAATTAGGGTTTTCATTGTAAAATTTTTGCCATTGATATAGATTCAATCCCGGCCATTCATTGTAAATGAGCTCTCTATATAAAGCTCAAACTCTTCATTTGTAAAAGTTAATAGCAAGAAGAATAGCGAATAGTTAGTAATAGGAGAGAATAGAATAGCAATTAGAATAGAAATTAGATTAGGAGAAGGCAAAGATTGTTGCCAAACCTAGTTGTAGAGAACAATTGATTTCATTGAAGTTATGGTGAATTTAATTTGTTGCTTCAACAACTGCAAGGTCTTTACTTCTCGATTTACTTTCATGTAATTAGATTGAGTGGAGGAATTTGTTGAATGTATTCATGTGGAATCTGCCTAATCCATACCACTAGCCTCTTGCTACTTGTGTGGTCAATTGGAATGATATGAGCTTAACTCCGAATCGTCCTACACTCATTGCTTATGCATTAACTTGAAAGGTGATCAATGTTTGATGAAATTGATTCGAACATCCTTGAAACATTCTTAGAAGATTGCACTGAGCTTGTGTCAAATTGTTCAGTTTGATGGTGAGACCTCGCTTAGTAGGATTCCATCTAATCATTCATCCATCTTCTTACATTCTAGACCCTAGAATAGACTCTCTCAAACCCTACCTCTTTTGCTCATTTTTATCTTCCAATTGAGTAGATAGGACCTAAGTTCCAGCAAATCAAGCATTCGGGCATTTGAATGTAAGTCCCCTTGTGATTCCAATATAATCACATCAAACCAATGAGCTTATCCACACGTAGTGACCCTACATTCAAGAACCTTGGAGTCTTCTCAAGTGATCCTTAAGCTAATATTCAGCATTTGAGAGATTTTGTTCAAGAGAGGATAAGATACTCTTGGGTATTTTATTTTGTGTTCGCATGTGCATAAAAAATACATCAACAAGTACCCTTGCTTAAAGGAGCTCTCAACAAACATGGGGAGTCTATGTTCGAAATATGCACACGAAGTCATCAAGGATGGCATTTCTTCTTGGATTTGGAAAGATTTCACTTCCCTTGGTCTTTTGGGTTATGAAGTTGAGGCATTACAAGCAATTTTGCAAGAGAGGTGGATTGCCTTCAAGATTGCTTTGGATATAATTCAATGGAATGGTGGTAAAAATGGCATCTATAACTCCCAGGATGATTACGGATGCTCAAAAGAAGCAACCTGGTTACAAAGATTCCCATCCACCTCTGTTGGAACAATAAGTGCCTCCCCAAGGCTAGGACCTTTTCTTGGATTGCTCTCCACAAGAAAATTTAAACAAAAAAAAAGTTTCTTTGTATTAGATACCATGCCCCTTTCAAGTGTGTGCTTTGGAAACGAACTGAGGAATCCATTGATCATCTTCTCCTAACTTGCCCTTTCGCTTAGGAATGCTATCTTTGGCTCTACGCCAAGCTAGGATGGAGTAGAGCCCTTCTGAATGATATTCTAAGCCTATTTCAAAGTTGGCTAGTTATAAATAGATTTTTTGTCTACTCTTGCCTCTGGCTTATCAGTCCTTCCATAACTCCCATAGAGAAAAACCAAAAAAACTTCTAGGACAAGGATATGCACCTTCCCTCTTTGCTCAACAAAGTGGAAGCAGCCATAGTTGAAGTCAGCAATAGCAGATTGCTCCTTTCTATTGGTAGCTCCACATTGACTTCTTGGGATGCTTGCATTCGCCAAAACTAGTTCGACCTTTTCCTTCCCCCATTGATTGAGCTGGTGCAATTGATCCCCGGCTCTAGTATTCTTTGGCAACCTAGCAACCTCCCCAACCCGGATGGGATAAATTGTATTTCAGTGGTGCCTCTCATGGCAATTCAGGACCTTTAGGAGCTAGTTGTATCTTCAAATCCTCCCTTCCACTATTTAAAGGCAATAACAATGAGGCCAAACTTCAAGCTCTCATTCATGGGGTAAAACTATGTCAAGCTCTATGTCTATCTAATCTAGAAATCAAAGGGGACTCTTTAATTGTCATCAATGCAATTCAAAGTAGGATCAATCCAAGTTGGAGGCTTTAAGCTCTTCTCAAATAAGCTTTACAAATTATAGTGGAAATACCTAATACTATTGCCAATCATGTGTATCATGAAGCTAATAGAGAGACAGATCTCCTATCGAACATTGCTATAGATGGCGTGACATATTTGGATATGACACAGTATATGAGGTGGCATGATAGTGTTGTCACAATACTTGTGCAACAACAGTTTCCAATTATGATGGGTAGTACAAAAGTTTAGGGTATCTCAAACCAAGGGAACGCGAATACTCTCCTTAATCCACATTTAAATCACCCATCTTTTGCCGTGGGACAACAAGTCCTTTATACGGTGGTCACTGTCTAGAATAGACATGGCAGACTGTTGGCCTACGCATTTGACTTTTGCCTTGTCAAACCTACCTATATAATGATATATGCGCATGCTTAAGATTTAAATCTGTACAAATCGTGTACGACTCCTATACATCACAATGCTTCAATAATGGTTTTCATTACCATTACCATGGAAGGCTCACTTTGCTCATGCAAGATGCGTAAGAAATAGGCTATAAATGTCCCTAGCCATAAGTGCCTTAGCATTAGAAGCTTTCCAAATGACAAGGTGAGCTTTGAAGTAGACATGGACACCCCAATTCAACTTCTAAGTCCACAATGCCACATGGCCTTTCTCAGCTATATTAGAAACCAGCGTTTAAAAGTGGTCTTTCTAGCCCCCAATGTCTTAAGGTCAGAAGCCATAAAGATAGTGTTAGGGGAGGAATTTATGGTTGCAAAGAAGAGTTATTGCGTCAACACAAACATCTCGTCATGATTTGTCGCTTCACTGTTGGACTTGGGTGAGTCGAAGGCAATCATGTAGGTGCTAGCTCCTGAAATGTTGAAGAATGACTTTCTCAGTCCCATTGACATCCCTCGTTTTCTCTATGCTAGAGCACAAATGGTTTGGTTTTCATTTCATGCCAACTTTAAGTCCACCACACTACTTAGCCAAAGCAGTCGAAGGGTGCTCCTCGAAGAAAATCACTGACCTTGAACCCACTCGAGGAACCAAATCGATGTACGTCTTTGTGTCTGGTGGCGACAAAACAAAATGTTGAGGATCAACCCTCTCTGATGGATCCTTGATCTCCTACTTTCTACAACAAGTGTGGTAGTTTAACTAGGTTACTCTTTACATCAACTTTGCACGATACACTATAACTTGTTTTATGTGCTCTTTTAGGAGCATTTTTGTTTCGACTCTGTTCATAGATGTGTTTTACTATGTTATTGCAGATCCCAGAATGTACAATTGAACATATATTAATACAAATAGAAGCTGGATTGCAGCTTACTAATCCAAACAAAAAGATTAATTAATTGAAATTTCAAACCCATTCAATTACCAATTACTTGACTCAAAAATGCAATGAGACTAATGTAAAAATGAGTTGAAGAGGCCAATAAATATAGGTAAACATTCAAATATTGGTTAGTTCATGGATACATCACATTGTGTAACCCAACATATTGGATACTCATTTGTCTATATTTATTATCAATTGAAATTCAAAACCATGTATCCAATATGTTGGATAGACGTTGCCTTACAAACATACAATAATCAAGTATAGAAAAAAAATATTTTGGAAGTGTTTTTTTTTTTTTTTAATTCAATTGAAAATAAATAAATAAACAAAAATACAAGATAAAATTGTTAAAATGTGCATATGTGCTAACATTTATAGGGAGTGTGGTATAGCACTTCCAAATGCTAAATCTAATGAGTGAATGCAAAATTTTCTCACACACCCTTTAATTGTTATGCATTACATAAACACGCACAAATTCAGATATGAACAAATAAAAAACATAACACGATACACCAAGAAAAAACCCACACCAAAAGCCAAAGCTCAATTGTATTATCAGCAATGAGTTACAAAACAATGTACAAAGCCAATGGCCTTCAAAAGTAATTATAGCAACAAAGAAATCTGGAGAATTTTTGGCAAATAACAACTTCTTAGAATATATTCAACCTCACCATACAAAATACACTAAAATGCCACACATTTATAGAGCTCCACACATCAATGGAAAGCGCCCACGGTTTCCAAAACCAACTCATATGCTCAAAAGGCAAGTGGTGTTAAAAACAAGTTGCTATTTCCATGACACATTGCACATTGATGAGTCCTATAATTGCCACTATTTCACCTGATTTATTTCTACCTTTATCAGACTTTTATATGTTTAAACTATATCCTAGACCATACTTTTGACGAGTTAATATATATGACCTGATTATATGAATATGTTGTGTATTTCTATGGTTGATATGATGTTAATATCTTGTAAGTGATGCTAATTTTTATAAGTTCTTGCTTTTAAAAAACTAACCCGCAACTTAAGGATTAGCAATCAGCCCGCAACCAAAGCAGATCAAACCTTGCTACATGAATGGAAGGAATCAAAAGAATATCAACTAGAATGTGACTATAATGAAGATGTGTTGACTGTCTTGCAGAATAAATGCATGAAGGAATTATAGGAGTTTGTGGGAAGATAGAGTTAAATTTCATTAATCCACATGCATGAATTCTTGCTCGTTCTTGTCTTGTGTTAATGATATAGTGTCAGTAGCAATCCTTCTAACCAACTGAAACAAATATGTAAATGGCCTATCGGCCTTGCTTGTTTATTTAATTCAAAGATCAACAAACAGATTATTGTAGACGCATATATCTGATCATGTACTTATGATCGATAGTTAATTATGATCGGCCAAATTGCTATCACCGATTTGTTAATAATCGAATTGATTGTTTATTAGTTAAGTCATAAACCGATTATAAGTGAATCGGATTATTAGAAACCATCGGGACTCTTGAGAGTAAAGAGTCACGACTTCTCAGGAAGTCGTTTAGTATCATATATCAATATGATACGATGTCATTTGAACAAAGATTGATTATTATTTATAGATTCAGCAAATGTAACAGGAGTTCAATCAAGTTCCTACAGCAATAAAGATAGAGACGTGGATCAACCATACATTAATCAAATCTGCAGTTCAATCAGAATACGTCTAGGATTAGAGACAGTCTGTAACACAGAAGGATAAATAAATCAAATAATTATCTGTGCATACATCCATGATAGATTGAACAACATTCATCATCGGTGGTATACATTCAAGGGAAAGTGAACATTGACTATTATCTGCTTGCTGTCTAGTCACTTTTGTGGGAAAGTTGGAATAGTAATAAACTGTATACTCTACTGATAAAATTAAAGAAAACTATATTCCTCAGTCTGATCACAAAATCAACATCTTGTTGATTAGTTTCTTATTGGAATAAGTCGTCCTCAGTGTTAGGGAGGACTAACACATGTTCTCAGTAGGTTAGAGAAGTAATTAGTCTACTCTTGCAAACTGTTTATAAAAGTCCAGTTCTACCTAAGTTGGAAGATCTTCTACATGCATATGTAATACAAAATATTTTTGCCTGGATTTCAAAGTAATTATAGAAGTATTATTGTTGTTGTTATGCATTCATTAATATGAATAAAGTAAATGATTGACGACATGCTGAGTTGAGAATTATCTTGTGATTTGAGGTTACACCCCCCTCAAGCAAGGGCCACTTGAGGCAGTGTAATCCTCTCATAGTTAGTTTTAATTGTTTAAAGCATAGTTGAACTACTCACCAAGGCCCAAAAAAAAACTTGGGGAAAACTCGGCAAAACTCAGCAACTTAAAAATTTGCTTAAATTTAATTAGAAATGCATTTTTTTTTTGCAAAATTCAGTGAGAAGATCCATCCAATGAGTCAATAAACGAGTACACAAAAGAAACAAGCTGAGTCTAGATATATTTGATTGATTTAAATGCAAATTGGGTACAAAATGGCATCCTCTTGTGGAATGCTGATGTTTGATAGACTGAAACAAAATGAAGTAGCAACTTGTTTTTGTAAAACTAAAAGTAAATACTACATCAAAACATTTTACATCTTCCTCTTCCCATCTCTAGTGAAAACTAGGGAAAAGATAGAACTAGAGGATCTAGTCCGAGGAGTTCGATGTGGCTCCTCCACCTTGCCAAAATGAGGTTGAGGGTAGCACTCCTCATGGGGGTCTGATGGTGAGAGAGAGAGAGAGAGAGAGAAAGGTAGAGATATAAGTCTAGATCTTGGGGGAGACGGGAGAGAGTGAGATAGAGAGTGGTAGAGAGAGGGGATAGAGGAAGAGTGATAGGGAGATAGATAGGTCTAGAATTCGAGGCAGATAAAGTGAGTGAGATAAAGAGAGTGAGAGAATGTTGATAGGAGCTTACTGATTACTGAAATTTGACTAAGAAAATTTAGAAGATCTTCTAAAACCTAGAATTTGCATTATACCTCCTAGAGATCTGAAACCACTCTCAAACATCTTGACACTATATACATGAAATATAACTTAAAGTATAAGAATATGTCATATTCTTATATTTAAATGTTATATTTCATGTATATATTATGATGAAGTGAATGAGACTGACTTGAAAAAAAAAAAGATAATTTTTTGATGTGTTTGGGCCTCTTTTTTTATGCAGCCGAGTTTTTGCTAGAGACTCCCCAAGTTTTTGTGAAAAAATCGCCAAAAATCACAAGTTAATGGCGTAAATACTCGTCGAGCAAAAAAACTCGCAAGTTTTACAAAACTCGTCGAGTACTCTACGAGTATTCCATCAGATAGATTCAATGTTATGATTTAATTAGTTCGTGCAATCTATTAATGAAGATTGATAGTTAAGATTGATAGTTAGAATGTGGGTTAGGACTACAGCCGAGTCAAAACACTGTATACCCATAGCCACTACTGAGTCAACTTGCCAGTTACTCTCATAGTTGAGCAAAAAGATTTCCCATTTTCAATATTGCTTAAGTTTCAGTTAATTGTTATTCCCTTTACACAATTGATAGATAGCTTAGAGAGTCCTTGGCTACACATATAGTGTTAGCATCATCCAAGTATAGACATCCTTGGTCGATCATTAATGAGCCCCTACCTTAAGACAATAAGTTACTCCATGTGGGATTAATTTCCCAATCAAGAGAGTGCATTGAGTTGTTTGCATCAATCTTTTGTGCTTAGTCGAGACAAGTCACACATCGCAAATTTCCAAAGCATAACTCATGACTTACCCATAACAATCATCTTGCCATATGCCCTACACTTAGTAGACAAAAATTGCCAAATCCAATGTAGACACATTCCTTAACTCACACCACTTGTCAAAGGTGAACACCATAAACACCATTTCCCAAATAATAACTCTCCATGAGTCTTCCATCGAACTAGTAATTGTCATAGTAAATAAATAAAAATTGTCATAGTCCCAACATAGCAACCTATGACACTAGTCCTCTATATTTTAGGATTTCCAAAGTGAATGCAAAATAAAATAATTAAATAAAAAACATGTTAGGACTCTTAGGTTGAGACACCTTAATCCCATCAGGGGTACCATATTGGTACCGACCCCCATGTCACGACCAAACATAGTGATAACCCATGTCCCACCCACCAATACAAATTTCCTACACATACAACTTCAAAACTTCAGCCACAAACATTCTCTACCACCCACACCCAATACATTTGTCACCTATCCATTGTCGCCTAGCCTACAATGCCCCACTTGTCTCCACTAGCAATGCAACTCCAACCCAAAATTCACCACATCCATAGGAATTTTCTACCAATAGGCCATTGTACCTTTGCTCAACCACCCAAGGGACACCATCAACATGGCATCAACCCCATGCCATCTCAACCAATGACACCTCCCTCCTACCACATAGCATGCCAAAACCCCTCTCATTGTGCTTTTCTATTTTGGAGGTCAACTTTGGCAACACTGAACTTGCTCATGTAGGCCTTTTTTTCCAAGCAACTAGTTTTTGAAATGGGGCCAACTTTCTTAGTAGTCATAGCTCCCAAATTTATTTGAAAATCAATTTGGTCACAAACGTTTTTGCCCAATCTCATCTCTTTGAACTTCACAAACTTATCACTTTCACAAATGCACTTAGATTTGAGTCCCTTCTTTTCTAGATTGAGTATTTTTCAAGCACTATGCATTGGTGCTAGCTATTTGTTCTTAGTCTACCATTTAATTGTACTTAACTGCTTTTTGGTCCACATAGAACATTGTAAAACCCTTGAAAAACCATATTCAACTTTGTAATTCTAATAATTTAAAAAGTGCCATGCTATAATCTCTAAGGATGTCTCAATTGAGCTATTTTGGAAGGGTGTTAACGCAAAGCACCCTCAATTATGAAGTGTCATTTCAGGTACTGAATTACTGAACAAATCCCTCACAATGCTATTGTAAAACTGATACAATAACAAACCCTTAGAAAATCAGTCATAGAAGGAACAAAAATACCTCTTAAAAGCCCTTCAATATGGTCACTCTTGTAAAAGCTCATTGAAACAATGAAAAAACCCTAGGCGGCTTTGAAGAGACAGAACAGTTGTATTTTTTATGAGAATGATGACTGAATATCATCCTCAAAACCCCAGGCGTTCAGTAACAAGTGAAAATCTGAATTTTGGTGATATACAATCCTGCTGAAAATCCAGGTGCCCCACTGGAAGTAAACGGAAATTGTTATGCCTGCAATGATAAACCTTGGCTGAAATACCCCTCTACCAATCAAACAATCTGCAAACCCTTTGAAACAATGGACATTGGAGACAAGTGTAGAATGACAATCCTTTTATGAGCACGAATAAGCTATTAGCACATTGCTTTTCCCTTTAATCGTCTATACATAGAGATGCTGTTATTCTTGCCTTCAATTTTTTACCAAAATCTAGAATTCCTCTGATCAAGTACACTCCTATATATAGAGGACACAGATTTTAGTTTTGAATATTTGGTCAGACTTTACAGTAGCACATACCAGTGTACAGGTGAACATTTTTTCTTTAGCAAGATGATGTTCTCCTTCAATATGGTAGACTCCTCTATACTGCTGCTCATATTTTTGTTCATTGAAAATCCATCAACCTAAATTGTCGCACATGCTTCTCTACAAAATTGTATTTCTTGGAAAAGTTTAAAGAATGTTACCTCTCAATGAAGCAAATGTAGGTATATGTTGTCATTTTAACTTTTTGGTCTTCCTTAATAAGTAGTGTTCCTTGATATAAGTCCACACACTTTGCATTTTGAAAACTGTCTTCTTAACAATGGCACACACTTTACTGTACTGCCTTCTTGTTTACTTAATGAAAATTCTGTCAACCCTCAACACAGCATATACCTATATAGGGGCCTGCACTTTTTAACAAATTTCATGTTGATCTTCCATTAGGCATACTTCAAACATAAAGTGAAATTTTTCTATAGGGAAGGTGCTCTTCTATTGAGTAACTTTCTTTTTAACTTGAAATTGTCATTGTTCACATAGAAATGCTCCTTTGTACTGAGTGACATTTTACTGTACTGCCTTCTTGTTTACTTAATGAAAATTCTGTCAACTCTCAACACAGCATATACCTATATAGGGGCCTGTACTTTTTAACAAATTTCATGTTGATCTTCTATTAGGCATACTTCAAACATAAAGTGAAATTTTTCTATAGGGAAGGTGCTCTTCTATTGAGAACTTTCTTTTTAACTTGAAATTGTCATTGTTCACATAGAAATGCTCCTTTGTACTGAGTGACATTTTACTGTACTGCCTTCTTGTTTACTTAATGAAAATTCTGTCAACCCTCAACACAGCATATACCTATATAGGGGCCTGCACTTTTTAACAAATTTCATGTTGATCTTCTATTAGGCATACTTCAAACATAAAGTGAAATTTTTCTAAAGGGAAGGTGCTCTTCTATTGAGTAACTTTCTTTTTAACTTGAAATTGTCATTGTTCACATAGAAATGCTCCTTTGTACTGAATGACATTTTTCCTGATTTGATGAATTTTAGCCTTTTTTCCATCATCCAAACTACAATGTTTGCTTTGCTGGATGCATTCAAAAGCCCATTCCGTTGCCCTGAAAATACCCTGACTAGAGATGACAAAAATAAAATGGATGATCGCAACAAGTGTTGAAACCTGACTCATGATTGAAGTAATGCCAAGGTTTTCACCTACCTTTGTATGGGTACAACAAGATGATCCTTGCATTCCAACTTCAAAATCTTCCCCTAGACTTTCCAAATTCCAATTGAATGAAGAAAGGCTGACCATTCTTTCTTACATTTAGGCCAAAAAACTGATACCTCAAATGATCATCTGAGGAATGGTTCCCCATATAGAGGATCTGCAGTGTGACTGTGGTTGCTTTTGTATCAGATTTAAAAATGGTACAAAAAGTTAAAAGAGTTCAGAATTTCTATAAACTACTGTTTTACTGAAATCTAACCATCTCTGAATGTGTATTGCCTGAACATTAAGAAAGCAATTAAATGTGATGACAACACACAAAAGGCAGTCAAGAATTATGTGTTCTGAATGACAGAACCAACAAAGAAGAGAGCTGGAAACTGCATGAATATTAAAATATACTCCATAGGAAAAATGAAACGTACCAAATGAAATAAAATCCCTGAAATACTAGATCACACAAAGAGTGTAATTAGACGGATGGTTTAGCAGAAAAACTACCTTTCCAGGAATATTTAGTTGTGAAGCTCGACTACCAGTTGCAATTAATATATGCTGAGCTGTGTAGTGCTTGTGTTCTCCATCTGGATGTATCACCTCAACTTTATGCCGCTCAACCAACTTGGCTTCCCCTTCCAACATTGTCACCCCAGAGTTGGTAAGCAATCTTTTGTAGACTCCATTGAGTCTTGTAATTTCTTTTGTCTGTAACAGTTAAGTAAAAGAGTTACTACCTTACTATAATTAACTATCTAGCACTGTGGAATAAATGATCAAGAAGAGATTTCAAATCATAAGTATCACTTAATAAATTTTTAGATATGAATCCAAATTAGATAAACTTAAATATTGGCTGGTTTTCAACACAAACTGCAGAATGGGATCAAGCAAAATAGGGTTAAGCCATAAGATGAGAAAAAAACACTGTTGGCAAAGATCAAGTAGATAACAGTAAAAATGAAGGCACTACTGTTTGCCATTCAAAAAAAAGCCATTCTTCTTGGAAAATTAATGTTACGAGGCATGATAAGCTGTTATCTCATATCAGCTCAAGGAAAACATAAGCTAGAATATATCTTAAGACTTATAGAGCATTACGTTGGAGAAGACAATCAAAATAAAGTCTTAAACTACAGGAAAAGGCTAAATAAAACTTGAAATCAAGGTAAGTGTTAAGGCTATAAATTTTTTTTTTAAAAACCTAAAAAGAAGCCACAAAGCTTGACATTGAAAACTACCAGAAATTTGAAGTTCCATTTATTCTCCTCTAAGGGCAAGGCATTATAATCATGTTCCATTAACAGTAGGCGAAAATTGAATCCTTGCAATTTAAAAAGAAACCAAATAGAACAGTCATGAGATTTTGAAAGCAGAAGCAACTCTAAAGAAATAGCTAAAAACAGCATTAGAAAGAGGAACAGACATCTATGTAGGTTAATAAATAGCTGATGTTTGCATTCTATAAAGCTGCTAGCACAATAGAAGCCAAACCCTCAATCCAAAAACATATTCTCAAGCAATCCCTTATTGTAAATGTCCAACAAGCATCTAAATGAGTATAGTATAGAAAACTAGCTCTACAATCCTTTCAAACAGAAAATCATTTACACAGACCTTGTGTAAACTAAATAACATGAATCCTGCAAAAAGGTAGTCATATATGTTGCCCTTTAGCACTCTATATAGTATATATCATGCCAAATGGCATGTCACAATACCTTATTTTCCAGAAGCCTTTTCCAGTCAAAAGTGATTGGCCCGTTGATATCCCATCCAAAATTTCTTGAATCCTGGAAATCGTGCAACAAGGACAAATTAGAGTCTTTCCTATAAATAAACTGGAAAAAATTCAATTGAACCCCAGTGAAAGTCAAAGAATAAAAAAAAAAATTAGTATTTACTCTGAGTCCTCTAAATCTCATTTTAGTTTGATATTTATTAAGTTGCCAGTCCTGATACGGGTATGGGTATGAGGATCCAGTACTTGGTTTGCTGTTTTTTGTTTTTAAATGGGTTTGGTACGGCTTGAGGATGGCCATACAGAAAGTATATATGATATTAAAAAGATTGATATTAGTGCCAGATAAATATTCCCATAATATGCATAAAACAAACAAAATTATCCATAAAATAATACTGATGTATTGTAATTTGATGCGTTTTTTCCCAAGGTTTTAGTTTGCTTTTTTTCTTAAAAATTTATGTGTTGCTTATTTAGGCAGTTTAGAGACCCAGATTCAACCTTGATAATGATTGGATACTGTTTGATTTCAAGAGCGCACTCCGTTCCCTGCACGGGTATCCCGAGTTCATCATAGAACAACTCGGGCAGAACATGGAAAATCAGAGCAACTCAACTGTTATGGGAGGGACATCAATGCCTGGTTCAAAAAAGGTCCAGGAGGAATCACTGTAAAACAGTATTTTTACCATATCCAATCTTTTCAATCCAAATGAGAAGCTGCACTAAACATGCAATTCCCACTGACAGAACTTACTATTAAAGTTGCTATGAATAATATATACTTATAGTGTTTAGAATTTTATTTTCATTGTAGTTTTGACTATGCAGATGCATTTTTAATACTAGAGTCAACACTTTGATCACTTTACCATGAGTTGTTTCTTTGTAGCATACTTAGCTCATGTATATTAGTAAACAATCACCAGGCAAGTGAACCCACAAAGCACACAGCACCTGTAGGTATATTTGTTAGCCTGGGGAGGGAACATTGACTTTTTAAAAATCCACAACTTTTGCTTCACATCCTCTAGCATCTTTCCCAATTAAAAATTGTTTCTGGTATGTTTGATGCCTCACATTTATTGTCAATGTGGGATTGTTTCAAAGCATAGTTCCAATGAGTTTCGTGATGCAGGAAGAGGGGGATGGGTTTCAGAGGTGAGGGGACCAAGGGCCTAAGATTGGGGAAGGTGGGGGGATGGTGGAGCAGGGTCGACGAGGGGGTGGCGCATACACATATATTACTTGAAAAATTAGTTATAAAAAGATGTGTAAGGAATAACTATAAGAATTGCAAATGAAATTTTGGCATACTATGTAAAGTTTTAACTAATAAACATTAAAAACATGACAATGATTGCATTGAAATTTGAACGTTAACAATGGTGGGCAGTTTTAGAACTTTGGGAGCAAATCAAGAATAAGTATAATAATTGCAAATGAAACTTTGGCATACTAAGTGAAGTTCAGACTAATAAACATAAAAAATGTGGCAATGATGGCATTAACAATAACGATGGTGGGTGTGTTGATGTGTTTTTTAGAACACCTCGAACACAAAATAAAATACAGAGTACTCTATCCTCTCTTGAACAAGGAAACCTCGAATGCTAAGCTTCATGATCAAACAAGGTAACCCCAAGGTTTACAATGTGAACAATCGACTTTAACCTTGGATAGACTCAATGTATTGATGTGATATTTCTAGTAACACAAAGGAACTTACGCCTTGCTGAAACGTGGAACACTTAACTAACTTGGAAAGTAAAAATACAAAAGGATGAAAGGTTAAAAAAATCTAATCTAAAACTAAGGACAAGGATGATAATGAATAATGCTCGGATAGACAAACTCCTTAAATCAAGTTTTGCTTCACCATGATAACAACCACACAAAATTGATGTGATCTCTAAGGTACTAAATGATTTTCATATTGCAAACATCCATTCAAATAACCAATGCTAGAGCAGCCAAAATGAACAACTACAATTGAACTATTGCAACAATGAGGTTCAAAGTAACCATGCATTGCAATTTGCAATCAACAAATTACAAATGGTATGAACACGAAGGAATTTATCACATTTCTCCATTAAAATAAATGAATTATAACCAAATCTAAAGAAGTAGAAACCATGCAACATGTGGAAACAACACACAAGAATCCACCATATATTCAATGAAAATCATATATGTTTATTCCAACATAGCCTTGGCAACAATTCTTGCTCTTCTCCTCCTACTCTACTTCTACTTGCTAAGAATCTATTATTTTCTTCTATTACCCCTTACAAATGAAAAGGCAATGACTTATATAGAGCTCTAGGTTACAAATGAATGGCCCAAATTGATTTCAAACCAACGGCCAAGATGATTGTAAGATACCCAGATCAAGGTAGTTACAACAACCACCATCTTATATTTAATGTTATCCAATGAGAAAATTACAATCTTTGAATACATATCCTTTGAGGGAAAAGAACCAATGAGAAAATTACAATCTTTGAATACATATCCTTTGAGGGAAAAGAACCAATGAGAAAATTACAATCTTTGAATACATATCCTTTGAGGGAAAAGAACCAATGAGAAAATAGGAGTTGTTATATTGAATTCAATGGCTTCCACATCTATAGTTTGTTGAACATAGAGTACCACTGAGAGGGGGGTGAATCAGTGGTTCCTAACCTTTTTCACTTTCAAAATAAACTTCAGAATGTCAGTTAATCTCTTAACCACTAAACAATCATACCGGTAGAACAAGATAGAAAGCCAAAGAGATCATTCACACAAATAAAACTCACAACACCAGATTTACGAGGAAAACCCAATGTGGGAAAAACCTCGGTGAGAAAAGTTGCTGGAAACTACTGCCCCAATCCAGCCTCATAGGTAAAATACTGAATTACAAAGATTTAGGGCACCAACCCAAGGAGCATCAACCCCTGCACCAAGCTTCAACTTAGCAATGTATATTGAAATACTGTTTGAATACAATTAAGGCTTCTTGTTGCAAATGAATTCTGCAACTCTTTGATCAAATAACTCACTGCCGGTTGATATTCTTTTCTCCTCCACTGAATCTCACACTGCCGGTTGTGAGAATACTGTCTCTGATTCTTGGTCTCTGTTATCTTTCTCTTCCTCTCCCACACAGTCTCTCAACACACTTGGATGCTACCTGCTCTTGCCACACCTTGTCGGTTAGGCTCAATTGCAAGACTGTGGTTATGTCAATAGAATCCTCTCACCGGTATGTCTGCTTACATACACTGCAACTTTCTTAGACTAATTTCTAAGGCAAGTAATTCTTCTCTTTACTAACTCTCTCTCTTCTCTTCTTCTTCTTCGCAGCATAATCACACTCTGTTTCGAGCTCTCCTCTTTTATCCCGTGATTTCCCGCCAAAAAGCAATTCAAACTTTGGAGCGGTTAGGGTTTACTCTTCTCGACATAATCTTCATGTGATCCGATCCAACCTATCTTGGATCGATCACCTGTCCTTCCAGAATGCATCTGTACACGTTTTCCATTATTCAATGCATATTTGCTGAAAATAGCAATCTCGAATAAGATTTCCTACCTTGAAATCCATCGACACATAAAAACACTTCAGCTGTTTCCTTTTCGAGGACTTCCTGAGTCGGATTTCCTTTGCATTGATTCAGGCGCCAACTACTTCCTAATCTTTCTCTGTTATCCTTTCTTCCTCGAGCCGCAACAATCAGACACAATCCCGTGATTTTGTAATGTCCCCTTCTCAGTTATGTGCATTCGGTGGTCCATTGGCCTATTTTGGAGACCCACAGGCTATTTGGAAAGGAGAATTAGGGTTTCCAACTTTTGTGGAGTTCTGCACGATCTTTTTAGGGTTTGTCAGGAGGGAATTCTTCAATTCTGCTTATGGTTTCCTTCTAGGTTTTCCATGAACTCCAGGGTAACATAACATGCATTTGATTCTTTGGTGAAGTCAGAACTTACTATTTTTAGTAAGTTAGGGTTTGGCTGTTTGGTTGATGCAGTTCTACTGAGCTTTCCAAGCTCTTTCTCTGGGTGTGAAGATTATGTTTTTCGGAGCAGTATTTCTTGACTTACTATTTTTAGTAAGTGGTTGTGTTGAGCATTTCTATTTTTAGCAGTCTCGGACAGGGTCCTGACTCAACACAGTTCAATGGTCTTCATCACACAACTTCATCCTTGATTTTGGTATTAATCAGTATTGGAGTTATAAGTTATTTGATAAAATATTAATTCCTTATCCTAAGGTTTGATATTTAATTATTTTTATTACTGATTAATTGTGTTATGGGGCAACTTAGGAAAACTATCTATCTGCCAGCAATATTGTTATTTTCCTAAGTCAGTGGCACTAAAAAGGTGGCATTGAGAAACGCCATGTCTAGGGGAGGCCATGACATGAAATGAAATTGAATTTCAATGGTTTTGGGCGCCATTTGCATTTGAATTTCAGAGGGAAAAATCTATAAATACAAGTGCTTGGCCTCTCATTTGGTAAAAATGAAATTGCATCATTATGCTACCGAATTGGCGATTGAAAAATATGAGCTTTGAAGTGTGGCTTCCTAGCTAAGTCTCAGTTTCGTACTTGCAAAATAGCACCTAGTTGTGTTCATGTATTCCCAATGTTGTTGGTGAGTGAGCTGCAAATTGTGGAGTGTTTTGATGGAGATTGGAGTGTTTTCTGGTTGCTGGTTGCGGGACTGCTGAAAGTGTATTTTGCTCACACCTCTTGACCAGGCGATTCCATCATTCTGGGTACCAGCTCATCCTTTCTTCCTACCACTAGCAATGCATATTGTAAGTTTTTAGCATCTTATTCTGAGTGTGGATTTTTATATTGAAAATCGAACTTCCCAGGTTAGGCGTGGGGTTTTGTGAATGCATTGGGAAGCGTGCAAAATAAATATTGGTGTTTTGATGGCTTTCCTTGGGTTTGTTTTCATTGTAGTGGGTATAGCAATTATTTAGAACAGATTTTGGGTGAATTGGGTGAGTAATGAGAGAGTTATGAGCGTTTTAGTGAATCCATAGGCTGCTGAATTTGCAATTCCAGCCTGCAGATTTTGATGTTAGCAGAAATTTCATGTTCTTATTTGGATATTCAGCATTACTCTCTTCTCACATTATCTTGATTATTGTAAGGTTAAGTAGTACTAACCAATTCTGGTTTGTAACTCTCACCCCGCTGAAAAGTGGAAGAGGTTGGCTTGCCGCCTATTTTCAAGTAAATTGTAATTCAGTCCTCCCACTACATAAGTGGTCGAGTGATGTCTAAGTGTAATGGTCCTCCCGCTGCATAACCGGTTGAGTTGAGATTGTTTTGTAATTTCAGTCCTCCCACTAAAATATCGCAGTTGAGTGATTCATGCCTTTGTATGTTTCTCTTGGCTGGTTCACCACCAAGTTTCTTGCATTCCCGCTGGATAAGCGGAAGGGGTTGGCTTGCCGCCCAAGCATTGTATTGTTTCCAATTATTTGAAGCTAACGATCCCCTCAACACCGTATGCTCTCACCTTTCCACATTGGGCACTTGGTGATCAGAAAGTGGAAGGGTTGCATTTTCTAGCAAGTTTTCAGTTTATGCTTTCTAACCTTAACAGGTTATCTGTTTGTGGATGATTATTATTGGCCTAAAAAAAAAAAAAAATAACTGGGATATTACAGATTTGTGGCTGTTTCATTAATGGCAATTATCTGTTTAAACGACCCTGTCGATGGGGCTTCACTGACCACAGCATGTTTGCCACCTCTACTCCACATGGCATCACAACGATCAAGACGTGGCCCACCAACACACAGTTGGTCCAACACGCTCATACCGGTACATCCCTTTGCCGGTAGAACTTTCTTCTTCTGTTAACCGGTAGAGCATACTATACCGGTAACACATCTTCACCTCCAGTGGGTTGAGACAACTTCAACATTCTGCCTCTTCATCATAAACCAGCAGCCATCCTTCAGACCGGTTTATACCTTACCGGTAAGCCTTCATTCTTTCTTCTCACACTCATGTGAATATCCATCATGCCGGTTGACATCAATGACAACTTAATGCCAAAATGCCAACATAGTTGTTGATGAGTCAGTTACATTGAACTTGGGTATATCAACCTAGCATCTCCTAATTAGTCGATGATAAATAGGTGCCACCTCAGCTTGTACTCCTTGTAGATCATCACAAAGAAGACATTACATCCTTATCAATATCTCTTGATACTCAACATTATCAAACCTCTTGAGTGATTGTGATGGTTCATATTCCCAAATTGCATCATCTTGATCAAGTTTCATCTTCACATCTCCATGCTTGGGAATGCCTCTTCCTGTGATGTTTTGAATTTTATTCTTTAATTTGGGAATCTTGAAAAAAATTTATGTCTTGAATTTTATCTTGCCTTCATCATCATCATGTCTTGAACTTGACTTTTCTTGGTGTAGTTCTTGACTTCATATTATGGAGTCCTAGTAGTTGCAATTCCTTGGTATTGTGACTACCTTGTCCTGCACTATTTGGAGCTTGACCTCTTGTTATTGTTGAAAGTGAAACATGCTTTGATATTGTCCGTGTTTCACCATCATCTTCTTCATGTTTCGGATACCCTTGACCTTGATCTTGGATTTCCAAAGGAAATCCAAGGTCAATAAGAATTCTTCTTTGTAAATAATCCAACTCGTCCCCTTGCATGACTTGATACTTGCAATCACTCCTTGGATGTCTTGATGAAGTGTAGATTTTGGTGTTGTAAGTCTTCCTTTTTGTCATTTTCCTTGAAGTTCTTGAGCTTATCTTTCATCTCCATCCATTTCCTTGCATTACCTTGTTGTGTCCCCCATCTTCCTTGCCTTCAATGTGTGGATCTTGTCTTTGCATTGGTGAGTCTTTCAATGTATCTGCCTTCTTGAACTTGAACACCTTGACTCCTCCATATGATTGAGTCCCCATTTCACCCTTTCACCCATGCATCAAACCTGAAAGAGGAAGCATTATGAATCAAGAAGAATGTGAAAATAAAATAAAACTCAATCCTACACATTCTTATCTCATAAATGAAAACAACATCAACACTTCATCAATCAGGTTTTCTTAAAACCCCTTTCAAATTTGGAAATAATTCTCTAGCTCTAGAAATGATGTTGATTTGAAATCCAGTCAAACTGTATGTAATATTCCCCTTAATTTTTTTCAATTATTTTTCAGATTTGCAAGCAATACAAACACCTGTTAGGGTTATAACTAAAATCTCAAATCTTGCGGAAAGTAACCCTAACACCTTTTGATCACCTAGAGCCCAATCTAGGAGGGTGAGAGCATACAATGCATAGGGGATCGTTAGATGCAAATTGAAAACCGCTTACAATATTTGGGCGGCAAGCCAGACCCTTCCACTTTTCAGCAGGATATGGAGAATATTGAAGATCACTTGGCAGTAAACCAGCCAAGGATGATACAAGAAACTGAAGAACAATCACTCTACCGCTTATGCAGCGGGAGGACTAGAAATGAAATTCACTATCAACTCCATGACTTATTCGGTGGAAGGACAACATTACAATCAACTCAACTGCTTATTCAGCGTGAGGACAGTGTTACAATAGATAAGAAGGCGGCAAGCCAGCCTCTTCCACTTATGCAATGGGCCAAAGAACAACAATACAAAATATAGTTGTTAGTACTACTAATCAGCTTTACAATGCAAACATGGATTACAAAGTACTAAATTCACTGTCCAATCTAGGCGGCAAGGCCAACCTCCTCCACTTATACAGTGGGACTAGGAGAGATCAAGAAATTGTTGTTAGTACTACTACCAGCATTACAAAACATATAGAATGAAGAATCAAGTGATGATAACAAGTTCTACAGTTGTAGCAACAATAGGAAATCACTCTCCAACAGCCATTAACTACTCATACCCAAAAACTCTCCTTAAACACAACTTTGCAATTCTGAAAATCACTAACACGCATCAAGAAACACACAGACCAGCAAGCTACGGACACACCAAATTGCTCATAACTTCTCCAAATCAACTCCGAATCGCACAAAAACAGAAGCAAATGAAAGATATAGCATTGACAACACAAATAGAACCTCAAACCTGCACCCCGAACACCACAAACAATCTGCACGCAACCCGAGGCAGCCAAGGAAAGGGGACGGCCCTGCTGGGAAGTTCGACTTGCTACATAAAATCCAAATCAATGTTTCAAGATCCACAAAATGGTGAACTTTATCGCCCAAGGTATTGGAAGAGATGGAGCCGATACCCAGAACCACACGTCAAGTACATAGGGAGCCACAAGCATAAAACACCTTCAGCACACATGAACCAGCAACATGAAAAACTCAGAAAACACTCCACACTTCTGAAAATGAAACACAAATCTGCATCTTTGTCCTTCAATCTGCTCTCCTGAATGAAGAGAGGTCTCAAGCTCGATTAGTTGCTATCTTTCAAGCAAGAAATCCAGCAAATGCTAGGAGGTATGTTTTCCCTGAAGCTTCAATGTAAAATTCGGCAACACTTCGTTATATTTTCTTCATGGATACCAAAATGAGAGCCCAAGACCTGTATTTATAACTTTTTGCCAGCCAAGTTCAAAATCAAATGCTCTCCAAATGCGCCCAAACCAAATGCCATTACATTTCACCTTCATTAGGCGTTGCATTTTATTTTATTTCCTTTACACAAGTTTGCCCAACTCACATTCACCATAAATCGCCATTTTTGATAAATATAACTCATAAAATAATATTGATGAAATTGTACTTTGGCGTCTCAATATGAAGGTGGAACATTTCACCAAATAGACTAAGGATAAAAATAATATTTCCCTTCTCTAAGTCGTCCAAGATCATAGCAAAGTCACCTTATTAAAATTGCCAATAATGTGTAAAGTAAGCGCTCAACAATGACTTATAAATAATAATATAACTTAGGCAATCTTACGTAGAAAATCGTCCAACTTGCCCTAAGCTATAATTTAATTAAAAACACCATGGCGACCACTTGAAGTCCCAACACAAATTATGCCTAGGCCATGGAGAATAATAAAGTATTAAAAAATACTTTTGCTTCCAAAAAACTAAATACTGCCAAAATGAGTTGAGGCCAAGGTACTGAACTGCATTGCAGAAAATAGTCATCTGATTTCAAACACAGGATCCTGCCAAAAATAACATTGCCAGACATAGCCGCAGAGCTGAGTTGCAGAACCCCTGCCAAAAATAACACTACTAAAAATAGTACTTACTATAAATAGCATACTACTAAAAATAGTAAGTGTGCCAAAAGTCATTTTCATCACATTCTGAGCAGCAGTCATGACTTACTAAAAATAGTAAGTCCGGAAATCATCTCCGAAGAATTTGCATGTCAAACCATGTTGGAGCTCTCAAAAAACCCAGGAAAACCCTATAAAGCAAACAGTCGCCAGCCTGTCGCAATTTACTAAAAATAGTAAATTCAGAAATCTTCTCTGATTGGAATGCATGTTATACCATCCTGAAGCTCATGAAAAAACCAGAAAGAATCTAGAGAGCAAACTATAGAATTCCTACAAACACCTCTGAAAACCTTCCTGAAGACAAAAACCCTAATTTAGTCTCTAGTTAGCCTGCGGGTTTCGAAAATAGGCTAAGACTCCATCCATGAGTCTAGAACTGAGAAGGGGGCATTACACTGTAGACAAGATTCGCTCCAAATCAGGATGCCCTAACTCTGCCTTGGTTGGAAAATTCACCTTCAATCATATCTGATTTGGAATTCGCTCTGCAAGGTGATGAAAGCTGGTGAAATTCGCACCAATGTAAGCTAGCTCACTCTCCCATTGGCTCAAAATCTGACTCCTAGGTCTGATCTGAAAATCTGAATTGGGTTTGCACAATTCGCACTAATGCTTGCCTCAAAAAATCGCACTACTGCTGGATAACTTGCCTTCAATGTCCATCAAAAATTTGTTGCTGATCTGAGAATCAGATCGCTCCAAGTTAAGGATGAAATTAGCTTTTGAAATCCGATGAAATTTGCTTGTGGTTGTCTGCTCCTAAAGTTTGCCTAGCTCTGCTCCTCATTCGCTTTAGGATGAATTGAACTTGATGTTTTGAAATAAATCAGAACCTCTCATTTATAGGATTCTAATGATTGAAACAAACACCTCCTTAATCTAGCCGACCTAGGCATTAATATTTTATAATTTAGAAATTTGAACTCTTTCTAATTAGGCCAACTTGGAAAAATGATGTGTCTTATTTTTTTAAGGCTTTGAATTTCCTTTATGAGGGCAGACCTAGAATTAAAATCTACCTTGTCGGCATTAAGGGGGAATTAAGGACAAAGGAGAGCGCTAAAGCTTGAGTTCCTTGGATAGGTGGGTGCTAAATGAGGTTGCCTTGAAATCCATAGGACATATAGTTACAAATTATAGGTCCTATGGGACCCATAATTCTGAACTGAGTACACTAACATGGAGACAAAGCTATCCAAAGTACAATTGCAAAGGATGATCTAAGATATCAAGGCACTAGGGAGGGTGAGTGAAGGGCACCCAAGCGCTAGAGACATGGTGTCTTGGAACATGTAGCGCTAAACTCACAGTGTCATGGAATTCCAAATGGTAAGGAGTGATGAGCGCTAAAATGGGTAGTGCAATGATAATTGAGTTCTAGGATGAAGTTCTTAAGGAACGTGAAGCACTAAAATGGGTAGTGCAAGGATAATTGAGTTCTAGGATGAAGTTCTTAAGGAACATGAAGCTCTAAAATCACCTTAACATGGACAAAATGCTCTGTGAGGAAATTTTAAGTGAAATTTGTGGATTTGTAAAGAAAAATCAACTTTAATTTTGCAAACCCACGAGAGTTAGCCTTTGAATTTTATATTTTTGTCCATGGATTTTCACAAAATAAGGAATTTCCTTATTTTCCCTTCTTATCAAGGTCGGAAAATCTGACTTAGACAAGAAATTTTCCTTATCAACACATTGAATTCTCATTATTTTCCCATACTTAGGATCATTTTTCAAATTTCATACTTGCAACATTTCTTGCAATTCTAACAATTTTGACACCATTTTGCAACATTGACAACTTTTAGCAATTTGGACAAGCTTGACATTTCTCACAATTCCACCACCAATCCTCATTCTCGACACCTATTCGTAAGTTGATCACACCCTAAGGACGAACTTTTGCATTCTAAGTCACTTCAAGGACAAATCAACACACTCTTTCTCGAACTGACAAGATAAAAACCCTTCTCACAAACAAAGGTTAAAGACTAACTATTGCCAAGCTAAGACAAAATGCTAATCTAGCAAGTGAAAAAGTGGGGGTCCCCATTTTCAATGGGGCATGTGTGTTTGCAACATAATAGGGTGGAGGTTCAGGATAAAGGGGAAGCGCCCCTAGTGGGGTTCAAGTGGTAGAGCCCCCAACAGGGTTGAGGGGGAGAGCTCTTACCAACATGCACAAATAAGGCTTCCAAAATCTCACAAACCTTCATTATGAATGTCATTATCACCCTTTTGGTTTTCACTTGGACTTTTCGACTGGGGGTCACAGGAGATTCCTGAGCATCCTGAAGATGGTCTGGGGACTCCTAGGAGTCCCCCAAATGTTCTACGAAGGTGGTGGTGTGGCAGGTGGATGTTCCCCCCAAGTTCCTACATCCCAAAAATGTCCCCGTTCCAAAAACACAAGGATTTTTTTGGGGGTGCGATGTGTCCTCAAGTTTCACTGTTTCAAAGCCAACATATTGTTTAACTACACTATGTAATCACCCATTACTTATGATATATTATGCATTTTCTTTAAGATATTTGAGACATGGAAATCCATTTTAGTAGGCTCAATCAACACAAAAATCAAGGCTCCATGTTGCTCTTCCAAGAATAGTCAGCCTTGATCATATATAGTTGTCTTTGGCTTTGGCGCCCCAAGGATCATCTCCTTGCAAAACCACATAACCCATTGCCATGGTTTACTCCTAAGGTGTAGAATCACCAAACAAAATTAGTAAGGTAAAAATTTACATGTAGGTATATTGCAAATGAGTGGTCATCAAAGCAACTAAAACGCTGGAATAAGTGCTCAAGAAATTTGTGGGGATCATAACCTATAACTAGGAATTTGAGAAAAGGATTCATAACATAAATTAGTTAACCACAAAAACTAACAAGTTATGAATAATACTCCTAATTCAATCAATGAGAGCATGAAGACAAGATTCAAAATAAGCTAAATGCAAACCAAAATGCAAAATCTCCTCCATGTGATTCCATTGTTCTTCTTTCACCTTCAAATTGGATGTGGATCTCACCTACAAACACAAATGCAAATGAAAAGAAAGTCGATTATGGGATAGAAATCCCAACATAAGGTTACTTGAAATGTGGTTGTCGAAAATGAGCAATGAGAGCTCAATTTATAAAAAAGAGGATTTTGAATCAACGGACAAAATTAATCTGGAGACAAGAAGAATCAGCAGCTAGGATCAAACACATAACAGAGTTTCCATTAGGAGACAAAGAAAAAGCGGAAGAAATCCGGAATCAAATCAAGGAAGATAATATGGGGATTTAACAAATAAATAAATTGATTATCCTCATATTTTTCCAAATTGGCAGGTTGAAAAGATAAATATGGGATAATTAATAAATAAAATTTATTAATTATCTGCATGTGAGAAAATAAATATGATAAATTAATAAATTAAATTTATTAATTTACTGTCATATTTAAGAGTTACTTAATCAAATAAATTGGATTTATTTAATTATTGAGATGAAATATTAGAATAAGAAGCAAATAATTAATTTATTATTGTCCCAGGACGCATGATGAAAATTAATGGCTTGACCAAAATTAAGTGTCTACATAACCAATTATGCACATATCTGTAACAATAGCAATTTCCTCTTCATCCCCCTGCCAGTCTTCCTCTGGCAACCCATCAAAACAGTCAAATTTCAGATTTAAGTTTGAAGAGTCATTCTATTTGCAGGTATATATAGTAGATATTCCTAAAAAGCACTCAAAATATTTCGAATGTTGAAAATTCATACACAATTTAAATTATGGCCTGTAGGTTGTGTTCAAAGTGCAGATCTGTAAGATAAGTTTATAAATTTAACTGCATGGTATTATTCAACAACATCAACTCACTTATGTTGCTTAATGATGCATCCTTACTTTTTCCTTGGCATGTGCAGGATAGGTATTTCCCCTATTCCATAAAGATTATATCAAGAAAAGATATGCAAATATTATTCGGAAAAGTTTTAAAAGCAGAGTAACAGTTCTTTCTTACTATTACATGACAGACTTTCATCAACAAAAGATTTGTGTGCGTGTTTCATCTAAGTACTGCTTATTACAAAATTATGCAGGATTACAACTAAAAAATGCCTTATATTTAATAATGGGAATTAGCTTGAGATGCCATGATGAAGAAATCACAAATTGAGAACTGACTTCAAAAACACCAAGCAAAAAACACAAGTAAACAGAGAACTAACCTCAAATTCAGAACTAAAAGATGCACCATAGACCAAAATTTTCTTTGGGACACAGCCACGAATAACGCACCTGTGTTATCAATAAAATAAAATAAGAACAATACAAAGTGATACCAACTCAGCAAAGCTATGGAAGATTAATATGACGTGGAGACCATATCAGAATTCAATGCATGAATAGCATAAAATAAGATCAATCAAAACCAGGAAATCGTCAGGATAATTTTATCCTTCTTTTCCAATTTAAGTAAATAGATTTTAACAATTTACAGCCGGATCATTGTCTGATATTCCTCATTTTTTGTAGCACATATCTGCCAAAATCAAATCATACAAAATTAGCATGAATGAAGTGAATTCTTCTTGAGGCAGCATTTCAACGAAAGTGATGTATAAATAACATGTCAATCTAATCCAGTTGCCTATGGACTGCACTTCTCACTAGCAAAGTTCTGATGTATTTCAATTTAATTTGTACAAGCGTGTAAAATTAGTTTTTTCTACCAGCTTAATCACACCTAATTTGTTGAGAATAATTGGTATTGCATCTATCCATGGCAAGAAGATCAATTAAGACTCTCCTAATCCAAATTCCTTCACAAGTAACATCCACGGCTGCTTTAGAATCAATTTAAATTGATGAGTAGCAAGTTTGGTCGTTTATGCTAATTCAAGGAATTTGCCAATATTTAAGGCAAAAATAAAGCATAACGTTAAATGGGTCTCTAAATATAATTATCCACCCCAATCGGAACCTGTGTATCCTATTAAAGTTAAGTATTCAAAATTCTGGATACAAAACAACCACATAAGAAAGATTTGGTCAAGTTTATCATTCCACCAAACACTGGTCAAAACAAAGTGTCATCAACCTGTCCTGAATCATCTAAGCCTAATAGTTTCAATCCTATTTTCATGGAGTTTAATGGTGACATTTGGCCAATCAAGACTATTACAACTGTTGTGCATACCTAGTAGGTGATTAACTAAGGCTTTTAGCAGCCAAATAATGCTATATCGATCAGAAGACAGTGTTGCATCCAAATCAAATTTTAGTGGTTTATTGGAGTGGCCACATTGATTTCATGCACTTGTATGAAAATTTTTATCATCAGGAAGAAAACCTGATCATCGTGATTCCCTTGGAGCTCTGTATCCGAGTACTCTCTTTGTTGCCTCTTACCTTCTGAATGTTGCTTAGAATATGCATTTTCAAGAACTGAAGGTGTTTTAGTAGTGAGTTTTTTGTGTTTATTTATGGTCTTCATTTCCAATCCACATATGAACAGGAACTGTATTATTCCAGCTAATGCCAAATTCTTTAATCACATCTTTATGATGGGGCATGATGAGCCCTATGGGAACAAGATAATTGACTGAATGAGTAAGGAATAGTATCAGAATCTATTGCCATGACTAAGTGGTGCGCTTCCAACATCATTCCCACTCTGGATTTGTTCTTAGTGAGAGATATGGTCCTAGCTCTTCAGTGCAGCATTCTAATTTGCTCTATACTATACATCTAGATATTTAAAGGAGTACTAAAAAGTAAGAGGAAAGAAAAAATGGCACCAATAAAGATCTGCTCCTTGTCTTCTAACAAAAAAAATTAAACAGAAGCAAAGACAAAAATACAACTACTAGTGGGCATGTTGCTTCTCACCCAGCGCTCCAAGTAGATGCATCATCTCCCAACACTACATCCCTCCTCACTAGCAGTTTCATCAATGTTTTTAACCCTCTCATCCATCAAAGCATAGAGACTCTATGAAAAGGGACTTTCAACCACTGCCAAAAACCACAGAGAGTTCACTATCATCCATGGAAGCCCAAATCCTTTAAGAAACTGTGCTTTCTACTAACGCCAAAACTTGAAAATAGTGAAGACCTCAATTTGATTTCTTAGCATTTTAATTTGTCTCTTTCAAGACAACTCAAACAATATGTGTGGTAAAACCTCTGTTCAAATTATAAGGGGAAATCCCTAAGATCTAAACTACCTAGCCACTAAGCTATAGACAGAATATACAGTTATAAACACTATATAGTATCCTTTGGGGGATTTGCAAAATGAAAACCAGCTACCTCCCTTTTCACCCTTAGGTATGAGCACAACAAAAGTATATGAAAAGTGCTTGTTTTCTTCTGATTTTAGAAAGAAACAGAACAGCCTCTTTACCTTCACCCCTTTAAAAGCAGGTCGGACCTATTCAAGTTTTGCTCACTTACAAAATGGTTGCTCTTCCTTGCATAATATCATTGGTAAACTTCCCATTCAACTCATGAAAGACAAACCTAGCTTGAAATGAGACCAACAACAAGAGCACACTAAGAAAATCAGATTTAGTTAATCATTTTGATGAATTTTCATGAAAAAACATGCACAAAAAACAATTTGTCATTGAAATTTGAAGGTTTTGAGGATGCAATGCTATCCAAACATGTTTTAGAAATTTGGTTCTTGGCCCCATGTGTACCCACTTTGCCCATCCATGCCTGGAGCTAGTTGAAACTAGTGCCTTCAACTAATCCAAATACCAAACTAGTGGTGAAATGCCCAAATTCAGGTAAATCTCATTGACCCCACCCAAAAAGTTGCCTAAATGTCTTGCCTTCCACTAGAGGCTCCCTCTCAGCTCAACTTTATTAGATCCTAGAACAGCAGATCCAAAATCGTACAATTGTTACACCTTCAAGGCCGAGGAGTGTCATCAAGAAAGTAAAACAAGGGCTCGTCATTAGATCGAAGATGGTTGAAGCCCTACAATGAGTGAGTAAACTCTCCTACTCTTTGGGCTCAACTTAAACTTGGGAGGGTGTTCCCAAAGCTCACTTTATCAGGCTTTTTACATCAATTAAAATGTAACAATAAATCAAACAAACAACAACCATACCCAACGATACCTTCGACCCCAATTTTTGTCACTAGGTCAAATGTAACTAGTTGCAAAGGACCTCTAGATAGTTGATCAGGCGGGTCATCAAAATCAAAAGATGAACTCGACTCACTATGTCCTATCTATTGGTTGTTGTGTGAGTTTGTGACCCAACTGAAAAAGAGATCTACTTCCCAACCAAATAGCTTGGGGAAAGTTTCTTCCATGTTGCCTATTTGAAGGCTCGTTCCATTAATGCAATGGAAAGAACAATGCATTCCTAAAACTATAGTTGCTTCCATGCCTAACTTTGATCGTCAATCTATTATTGATTTTTGATGATGGGTTGACCTTGCTCATATACATTTTTTTGTGTATGCACCTATAATTAACAATAGTTTTGATCCCTTAAGATAGTTTCATTTATTATATGTTACACAATAGCAAGGTGCACACATGCGTATTCAAGTACTTTGGTGATGTACAGTTTTTTGTTTTATCACAATGATTCCCTAGTTTATGATAATGAAAAACAACAGCATGCTTAAAACCTAATCTAATTCAAAAAGAGATATTGTCTAAATTGAAATAATTGATCTTAAACCAATAAAGTCCAATGTTTGTTTCACTCGACTACTAATTCGTAAAAACAAAAAGGAAAGAGGCGTAGTTAGGTAGAGTATCATCAAAATTAGATACGCATTTATATACAAATCACATATTACATTTCATACAATGGACATACTTAATAATCCATTACAATGACCCACATGAAACAAAGGAATGGTTATTACAAATCATTTACAATACTTTGGGTGTTGTTACACACACCAACCCTAGTTTTATTCACACCAACAAATGTAGTGAGAGGAATTAAATAGTTGTGACTATGTAATCTTCTGAATAACTTAAAACCATCATGGAGACATACCATTAGAGAGGTGTGCATTTGTAGACCCTTTCTACACTCTACAAGATACATTTGTTCATTTACAATGACAACATTCAACATTTGAAACCCTAGAACGACTTGTAGACATAACTAGAGTTTAAGATTGATTCAACAACCAACCCATTATATTGAGAATTGACTACTTTTTATAGAATCTTCATCTCATAGCATCCAACAATTGTGGGAGCCTCAAGATGATGAAAAACATTAATGACACAAAAATCCAATTGTACCCAAATTGCATCTCTCAATCCTAATCCAAAATGTAGGAAAATTGCTTGCAAAATGTTGTAATATGTGTGGGGGGTGCAAGAGGACACATTACCACTTTGCAAATCCCTTTTCATTAATAAAGCCTTCAAATCTAGCATGTCAGATCATAGACAAAGCAAGAAATTCACTAAAAACATAAATAGTGAATGTCATGAAGAAAATAGTCTACAAAAACCCAACAACCTCATTAAATAGTATGGACCACCATTATCATTAGCGCCCTTCAAAACTAAACATGCATACATAAAAATGATTTTTGGGCACCCCTTGATTTGATTTGATATTCCAAAGCTTTCGAAATGACTTTTGGGTTTTTGAGTAATTTCTACCTTTATTGTTGTAATTAGCATGCAAATTTGACTATTGCAATGATTCCACCATGGCTATGGCATTTACTTTGACCTTCATTGTGAATCAAGACACAAAATTGGTCATTTGGAATGATCATCAATAAGTGCAAGGTAAAAACAACCATTAGATGAAACCATAACCACTTATTGGCCTCTGTTGTTGAAAATCGAATTTATATTGCACCAAAACCACAGAAAAAAAATCTTCAAGAAATGAAATGAGATTCCTAATAGCTTTCAATACCTTTCTAGTGCATCTATTCCTTTTCTAGCAATCACATGGCTTTGAGGTGTCGAAAATTGGGGATTAGGAGAAAGTCATGCTGCATGAGGGATGACTAAATGGATAAGCGTGATGAATGAAATGAACCTTGGGATGTCACTAATCAAGGTTCAAAAAACCTCGTACCTAGTAACATTTTGGGGAGAAGCCCAATTTAATAACCCCACTAGTAATATAAAGGTAATTATTGGACGGTAAGGTTTCGAGAAAATGCTTAAAAGAGTACATAGGTAAAAGAAATAATGAGGTGCCAACTCCAAAAAATGGATGTAAAATCAGTGGGTGGGACATAAAAGGTATGACGGATAGGGAAACCCTACAAGCATGCAAGTTTGACAACTTACCAAACTTGAGGATAGATGACCAAAAAACATCAAACACGGTATTTTGGGATTTTTAGCAATTTCGATACATAGGGATCCACTCAACATGTCTCAAATCTATTATAATAATGGGTCAAAATAAATCAAGACACAAAAACTAAAAAGGACTCAAGCAAAGTTTTTGCACTACAAGATTGAGTCCCAAAACACCTATCATTGTAGTTGACAAAATAGCATATAGATTGGACACTACATAATCTCCTAGCCTAGGAAGTAAAACAGAATGCTCCAAGGGAATTTTCACCCTCATCCCAAGACACCCAAAGATATTGAATATGAACAATGACAAAGTCATAAAAAGACCAAACAATGTTTTGTAAAGCATCCACGACACAAAGACAAGCTAGTATCCTATTCACAAATTTGTAACAAAAATTGTAGAAGGAATCTAACAGAAACTTGAGATCATCTAAGACTAATAATTTTTAGTATTCATCTTACCCATCTTCCCTCCTACATTAGAAAGATGATAATTTTGGGAACTAATGGGCAAAACTTACTAGTGTTCAACCTTTTAGTGATCCTTTGTTTATGGTGGATTGGGCCCCAAGCACAAATATTGTGCATGCCATATTTTTCATTTAAGTACACCATGGCACCAATGATCCTCACAATTCCTCCTCTCCAATCTCATGCCTTCCACCTTCAAGGTACTTGACATTGACCTCGATGACCACCAAAGACTAGTATTTATACCTAAATGCTACTAGCAAGTATTTGCTCTAGAATACTTGTAGCTTGACCTCATTGACCGATCATATGGAACCAACAAGAATAAAAGAGCCTCTAACTTGCTCCTTCACTCTTTCTACTCCATCATGTTGCAGAGGAGGAAGTCCATGCACATCCTAAACAAAAGCTAAGGAATTTGTCCCTAACCGACAATGGAGACAACTAGGATTACGACTGTAATGTCCCCTACTTGATCTATTTCAATATACTAAAATTGATTGATATTCTTCAATTAGTTATTAACAAAAGTTCTTATTTATTTTCCTCAATAGATGATTAATTTCATTATTCATAGTTTTTAATATAGATATCAAACCCTGCCATTTCAGTTTTAAGGGAGAATGGTCTATGCATGTTACCAAAGCGCTTAGAGACCAAATACAATAGGTTCCCTCAAAGTTTACAGATCCAAGCCCTTACCTATCTTGGGTTTATACCCTCAAGGCTTATGGGTCGCTGATCCCCACCCTATCTTGGGACTTCACCTATTGCTTGGATTTAGACTGCCCCTCTTTGGAACATCTCATTCCCATCTTCTTAAATACTGACAGTAATAACATGATTTAGACTATAAGTATACTAATTTCTGTATCATGAATATATATGAAATTAAGTATGGCTGTCATACATATTGCAGTCCATATTAATATTACAATTAATTCTGCATAAGAACATTATCAGGTTTCATATATTAAACATACATACTCAACTCATCCCCATGCATACCACCAAGGACAAAGATGTTACTGCCTGTAGCTTAATAACAGTTCTGATCTTATCAATCCATGGTGATGTTATTGGATGCTTTAGTTCCTTTCCTTTATATCTCTCAATGTGAGGGAGAGGTCACACCTCTTCATCATGCATGCCCTTTGGCAAGAGACACACCCTTTCACAGTTCACCATTAGCACCTTTTGAAAGAGTGCAACTCTTCATTATTTCTGCCCTTTCAAAGGGACACGACCTTTCATAATCAGATCTGCACTTCTTATTTAAATCAGATCCGCACTTCTCATTTTTCGAATTCTTCCCCCCCTCAAATGAGTTTCTCTTCTCCCTTTTACATCTCACGTTTGAGTGAGTCACGACTTACATTTCATGCCTTTTGACCTTTCATTAGCTTTAAGCAACTTTTAAATATATTTAATTATATTCTTTTATATTTTAATTTTAATTTTTATATTTATTCTTTTGTATTTTTATTTTTTTATTATTTATTATTAAATTATATTTTACAATGACCCTAGTGGCCCTTTTACCACCAAATCCCAATTTGCAAGTGTCACCACAGCCATCACCCACAAGCTCTGCCTAGAGTTGGAACCATATAAGAACCTAGATAAGAACTAGGACATTGGTGTATCTAGACAACAATTGGCAAACGAAGCAAAGAAAAGATTCTTATCTACTTCAAAAATAGTTTTCTACACAAAGGGGTGTAATTATGATCCTTGCTGCTCAAACCATCAAAAATGGGAGGAAGAACGTCAAAAACTAAGAATTAAGATGAGGCTAAAATTTGAGGATTTTGTCAAATACAAGACAAAGAGTAGCCACCAAACCTAAGGATTCTTGGAAATTGACAAGGATTTGATGACATTGAGAACAATAATGAGGGTGTCGAACAAAAGAAAAGGGCAGCACAATGCATCTTAAAGAGTCCAAATACTGTCCTACAAGATTTTGATCCCAATAAATTGCTAAAACCACGGATCACATTCAAAAACATACAAATCAGAATTAGGCTAGGCACGTTAGCTGAGTTATTTAGAAAGCAAAGGACTTGGTCCAAAAGGAAAGGGAATTAAAGTCCCTTTAACACAACTTAAGGTCCCCGCACATGCTTGGCATTGATCTAGCCTTTCTTTCCGTTGATACTCAAGAGAGACTTCCAGCATGCATTTCCAAAGTTGCAAATGTTTAAAACAACAAAGCAATGTAGAGGGTGCAATCTCTTCAACTAAGAAAGGGATTGAAAGGAGTCCATGCAAAACACCAAGAAGTAGACAATCCCCCACACAACAAGAACAACAAACATCTTATGGTACAAACCAAAGCATCCAATGTATAAGCACATACTCATCTTGTAGCAATGGAGAGAAACGAACCAACAAATTAATGCAGGGCTCAAGAAATTCCTCTCCAAGACAAGAGACCAATGACAAAATAATTAAAATAAGTCCAAAGACCTTCATGGGTATAAGAATCCTCGATTTTCTATTGCTAAGATTGTGAGTACTTTATTAATTTTTCATATTCCCTCCATTCATCTTGTACACAATTCCTCTTCCTTTCTTATAGTTATGCTTGTACACTCCCAACTTCCTATATACTTCCCTCATCCCTATCTCTTCCACCATAAGCATCATTATACAACCTCTTCCCTTCCCCTCATGAATGCTCAAGTCCTGTAAACTTGTTTCTCTACATACCAATTACTCCATTAAATGCTCCCTCTCCTTAGATCCCAATAATTTTCCCTCTTTGACACATCCCCTCATAATTTGTCACCCCCTTCTAGACTTTAGGTCCCAAAACTGAAACTCCAACTCTTAAAACAGAATCTCTCTCATGAGGCCAAGGTTATTGTCATGCAAATGAAATCAGTTCATCAACAAATCTTGGACGCTTGAATGTCAGCCCTATGAGAGTGGGTTTCATCTCCTAGTCTTCAAGCTCATCTTAGACTCGAGAGGGTGATCCCAAGGTAAACTTAACATGTATTAAAATAAATTAAAAAAATGGATAACCAAAAATACCAACAGCCAAACCCAACCTATTGGCTTGGCCCCAAAGCTTGTCACTGTGCCAAGAACAACCAGCTTTCTCGAAACCCCTATATAGCAGATAAAAATGTGCAAGCATAACCCTCATGATATATACTCATTTCATAGCTCTCTTGATGATAAAACCTAGATATATTATGAGATCATGAATACACAGCCTTGAGTGTTTTATTCCTTCACTACTGATGAAGTTTATGATTTGTTTTGATGAAGTGAGATTGGTTAAATGGAACCAAGACAGGCGCCTATCTTATTTGGGCTATAGGGATAGATAACACAAAGGGAAATGATAAAAGGAAACACCAAGAGATTCATCTATGTAGATACTACATCACATTAGAAAGTATTATGCATCAAACATACTTAAATCCACAAAAGAATAGCATACATCCATACGAAGAGAACACATGATTATTACAATGTTTGCAATATTTTAAAATGCTATCACATATTCACTTGTCCACTACAATCATATCAAAAAGTATGACAAGAGAGAATTTCAAAGTAAAACTAATATTCTCCTAAAGGTATACAAACCATTTTGGAGGCTTTATCTACATAATACCCATTGCATTATATCCTTCCCATGCTCCGTATCTTCACTGTTTTTTGCAATTGGACATGGTAAAATTGAAAATCTAGACAAAATCCTGCACTTGCACAATCTCCAGCTTCCATCAAAAGAACCAACCTCTCCTCAAAATGACCTAAATCCTTGCTATATACACTCTAGGGCATAACCCTAACCCATGGCATTGTAACACTGCAAAAATCAATAGTATCCATGTCTTCCACCCAAAATGGATGCCTGAGATGAATATCTCACTTGAGGAGGTACATAGGGTAGCTAGGAGAGCTCCCATGCATTCAGGGTGAGTTAGAGTGAGAGAAAATGGAGCACCATTCAATTTGGCACTTGACACATTTACTATGCCCTATTTTCACACTAAATTCCAACTATTTCTATCTTATATGGTGCCCTTTGGGAAGTCTATGCGATTCATTGCTTTGGCATCATTCTTCTGCACATGGTCGAGCCCTAACACCATTTCGTAGTACTCCCTTAGCTATCAAATTTAGATAAGGTCAAAACACCTACAAATGGCAATCTACACTAGAAGCTCAAGCTGGTTTGTCATAAATATAACTAGCATCTCAATCTGTATATCTTCAAACTCGAGATAGTCTCAAACCTAAACCCTGCATGGCACCTTAACCTTCCACATGGCACACTAAATCCATCTTATATATTATATCAATGAATCTTCCCTACATCAATTCTGGAGTGCCTGTTGGCATAAAGAAACAATGCAATATTATTATGAGACTCCCACACAAAGGCAAAGCCTTAACTCCCTCACCTATATATTCCTTCAATGTCATTGAGCTTAAGGACAAAACAATCATTAATGACCACCTATCTCCAATGAACAACAAGAGTGTCAAAGACATCATCTCACCAAGCTCATCGATACCATCGAGTCCCTTGTCCTGTACATTGCATGTCGTATTCATTATACAGCAACCTCATCATTATCGCTTCACAAAATTTACCATGTTGTAGGAAGGTGTGCATTGCTATTTTCATATTTCCAACATATACAAAGGCTCTCACTTTATTTTCTTCACCTAGCTTCTCCATAGTCACATCAAGCCTTTTGTAAATGGTATATGTACATGCAAACCTTCAATGCATATAAATGCCATATCCATGTGCCTATCAAATAGCCATACATGGGCATGGCCCCTTATCAAGCCCCAATCAACACAAATGCCACTTTGTATATACCCTATTGGCCCCATCTAGCATCATCAGAAACACTAGATATCATTAGCCCTTTGGGCTTACCCTTGTTGGTTGACCATGGAAGAAGAGGATTAAGACCTACGATATCCTAAAAAAATATCATTACAATGCCTTGCCCATCAAGCCATTAAGCCATCGGGCATTTAATTGGTTGCTTACACCTATGGGATGATTGTAGGTGACTCTCTAACATCCTGAAATATTAATACCATGTCACTTAGAATGTCGAGCACACATGTAGTGTCGGACCATTATACATGTATTGGACAACACACCTTGTCGATAACAAGGGACATGAACATGAAGAACCCATCATTTCATAAAAAAAAAGAACATCACTCTATTGCGTCAAGCAACACTTGGGCATCAAGCCATCAAACTTCATTTGATTCTCTTGCTAGTTGGACCAAGAGCACATGACTCCTCGAAATTCAAACACACTAGGATGTAAACATTTGTTTAGGCCCTCACTACATTATCTGACTTACTATGGAAATGTTGATAGACCAGGTTTATGGAAATTAAAAGACATTTAATAAACTCCCTCATGAATGGATCATCAACAAAATGTAAAGTTGTAACATATGAAGGGGAAGCTATGTCGAGGCTTTGAGGGGGTCCCTATGCATGATTCACAGACCCTACAAACATACATTCTTGGGAATTAAGGATTTGATTTACAAAGGTAGCAACCTCACACAAGGATGTACATATAGGCAAAAAGACAATTTGGGTTCACAAACAAAAATTTTATAGGGCCCTAACACTAGGTATGCTATTGTTGACTCCACCTTCCTCCCACCACACTCCTCATTCACCCCCACTTTCCCCCAAACAAACATCCAATCATCCCAACTCTTAAACCATGACAATCTTTAGTCCCCCACCCCAACCCACCCCAAAAAACAAAAGGAAAAAAAATCTACATCTCATTGCAGCTGTAATTTTCAATGCCATATTATAAGATTAGCCTTTAAGTTAATTAGCAAAATCTAGCAAGATAAAGAGCAGCTTAAGTTCCAAAGAGTGCTATATATATCAGCCCATGTGCTTCCTTAAAATATTACATGCGCTTTTTAAATAAAGAATAGGCTCTTGCCACATGTCTTCTCCACGGGACTTCAAAAGAAAACTAACTCTAACACTCCCTCAAAAATTCACCCCATAATAATTGTCATTTGATCAAAGTCGAACAGTGTGGAAGAAGGAATCGGTTTTAAAATTTCCTTCATGAAACATACTAAGGATATTGTGGGTACTGCCACATATCAGAAAAAAGACGAATTGAGGATGTGTGGCAAACCCACATGAAATCAAGAGACCCCAAGATCTAACAACTCCCCAATAAAACACCCACCCTTCACCACGACAACATGATCCAGCGATCAAAGTCCTCCCACGAATATTATAATCACTATGCAATACACAAATAATTCCAAGCCATGTGGCCTCTTCTTTGTGGTCCCAAAGGAATCCATGTATCTTTTAATTCTCATAACCATTCATCTCAAGTTGGGTTGTAGATTAACCCATGATCTAAGTAAAGTGCCCTTCCCAGGAATCATACAATTTATAGAGTAAGACTTGGAGTTGAATTTAGAAAAACAATTTCACATGGAGGAAGATCAACCATCCCAAGCACCCAGACTAAAATTTTTTAATCTTATTTTAACATTTTGAAACTTGAATCAGTTGAAACTTGAAACTTGAATATTATCTTTTTTGCAAATTATGAATATGATATTACATTTATGATTTACGATATATCAATATCAGAATATTTATTGGCATTGGCAATTATGGATTTATGATTTATGATTTATCTGTTATCATTTATGTATCATTGTATGGGAAAGTTAAATTGTATGTTTCATATTTGTATGTTTGAACTATGAACATATATAATTTTGATGTTTGAAGTTTGAACACATATATATAAAAAAAAACTAAAATATATATGTGTGTGTGTGTGTGCACGCGCGTGCGTACGGACGAACCCGTACCTGTACCAAAAAAAAAAAAAAATTTGCCGAATCCGCGAATCCGTACCCGAATCCGAACCTGAATCTGAACCGGAACCGGTAACTTAGATAAAATTGATCTCTTTCTTTTTGTGTATATCTTTAATCTTTATAAGACTCATTGAGTTTTTAGAAGCTCAAAGCTACAATAATAGTCTTGCCTCAACATTTTTTAATTCCATGTATCTTCTAGCCTTCAAGTGTAATTGTGTAAATTGAAACAATTAATGAAAGATCTTGTGGTTTTATCCTACTCTTGTTTGGATTTACTTGAGCATATTGAACTAGTTCACCATCTTTTATGCATCTATAGGCTATGCTTACACTATATAGTATATACTTTAAGAATAAAATAAATGTTACATGCTTTCTGTTCTATTAGACAAATCATTATTGATTCTTCATTTTCCTTTTGTTTCGGCCTAATTTGTAACATTTTTCTCCTGTAGGAAAGTATAATTAATTAGTAAATGTATTAAGATATAGGTGACTCAGCCCACTCTAGAGGTTGTTCAAGCTTAAAGAAACTATATTGAGCTTTCAGTCTCAATTTGCAAAGTCAAAGTCCCATTCACCTAATCAACAAAGGATTGCCACCTATCACTTCATGAATGACAAATTAAGAGAGTCCCATAATGAAATTGGTTTTGGGGAGGCAACAAAGGGATTAGTGAGTTACTACATGAAAAGTTGCCAACATCACAAAATGTCAACTTAGTGAAACCTCAGCTCCACAAATGAAATGGCAATGCTGTTTGTTGATACCAGACAAAGAAACACTAACCCAATCCACAAGCACCAAGAGTAGAGAACCAGGAGACTATTTTATTACGGAGGGGTGGTGTATATAGTTTCACACCAATTACGTCAGATGAATTAGTTGCAGGACCTGTTATTATTAGTTCAGTTATTGTTTTGAAAAGATATCAATAAACGTTGCACCTTTATATATTTATTGGAGATATATAAGATCATAAAATCCTCTATTGTAATCTCTAGCTGTTATTTGCTTCTATTGCCATTTGACCATTACTTTTATATTTGTAACTCTTTCATTGATTTAATTCTTTGCATTACTCTTAAGTAACACAGTGGACAGAATGTATGTAATCGACAGATGGTTTTACCCTCGGTGGGCTCCTCTTCTAGGGGGTAGGAGGATCAGAATAATCATTTGTTACTTGACTCCCCTGCCCTATAATATGAAGTTTGTCAGCCTCTCTTTTCATCTGTGTTGCTCTTGTGTCTTTTGCATGTAAATCTTGTTTCATGCAAGTATGATTTGTAGCACACAGTTCAAGCACTTTCATTCATTGGAGGTGGTCAATGGTGTAAATTGTTCATGGAAAATGCAACCTTTTGCTCCTTAAAGCTCTAAATGTCACCCATACTGTGGGGAAAATTTGCATACACCAAATTAAGAAAGGAACTTTGCATTTCAGGACTTGGTCTTTTACAATGCCATCCAATATTGATTATTCACGAGATAAGGGTTGACCAAGACTTCCAATATTGGGCACTTCTACATCAATCAACCCACTAGGTTCATCCCACCATTTTTTGGCCGATCCTCTTTGTTTATGTAACAGGTTCCCTTCTTTATTCGCTCCCCTCCTTATTTCCACCTCCTAAATCCATTTGTTTAAGCCTTTTGTAATTTTCCCTCCATCGACAATTCAGACTTTAGCATGGCAAAAATGTCCCACCTACATGTCCACTCTTCATTTGCTCTCATATTAACCATTCAAGCTTCCTAACTCATTGTCGCCTTTCATTTTTGGCCCCTTCTAATTGTCCCTGGTGATTACTACCGTGGGAAATTTTAGGATGAAATCCATGTAAAAATAAAGGTTGCTTTACTCCTAATTGGACAGCAACCAAAAACACTTTATTCTTCTAATTTAGAGTTGTCTTCTTTCTGCTCTTCTATTTTTTATGAAGAAAATTTGAACTGCAAGATTTTGATCTACTAGTTTTCCTAGGAGCCTACCATCTTCCAAACTGCATTTTTTTGGATTGGATTCCCTTGAGGATTTTCTCAAACTTGATCTTCAATCTTCCAAATTGCCTCAATCACAATTTCATAAGCTCCATAGGATGAGGACCAATGCATCAGTCACCAAACCTGCAACTTGCAAGCTAGAAGGATCAAGATGAGATTCTATCTAGTCCAAACTATTGAATATATCTTATTTGCATCACATAAGGGAGTTTCAATGACAATGCATCAATACTACAATTAGAAAAGACTAATGTTTGCTGGGTATCCCTGCCACATGCACAGTTGCTTTAATTAAGTTACTTGTGTTTCATTGCACTGTTTTCATTGATCTTATATTAAGAGAAAACATTCCTTGTCATCCATCTTGTTTGGTCCCCCTATGATTAAAGTCACCGAAATGTGTGATTGGTATTAAGATTGTTCATCCTTTTTCAATTGGCTCTCAGGTCCCTTCCTTTTCATGCAATAGGAAGGATATCAAGCATAAAATATGGTGAAGAATTTGCAAATTCATCCATAATGAAAATGTCACACAAGTATATAATAAAATAAAGATAAGAACAAAGTGATTCCTGTCATCATTTATAATGGTAAGGAAATCAATTACAAATTTATGTAACCCAAGATTATCATTAGCTATGGAGCTACTGAGGTTTGAACTTGAGGAGATTTGATTAATCCAACTGACCTCAAGATTCACTCAGCCAAGTGGCAAATGAAACCCAACCCTGGCTAGGAAAATCAGCCACAGATTGCTAATACACCTTTAGTTGGGAGGGAAGAAAAGTCTTGTCTCTAACAACAATGAATGCAATCATTAGCAGAAATCCTAGGAGGGCATGTTTTCAATGATGAGAATGATCATAACTCCAGAATATCGTTTCAAAATCATGTTTGAGTTGCCACTCCACTGCTTAAATTAATGCTAGTTACCGATCTTGATAGCTAACATAAATTCCTTGTTAACAACTTCAACTGCTCCTAATATTAAAGCTAAAGAGAATTGCCACTTTATTGATATATCCACCACAAATAAATATGAGAAACACACTGACAAAAAAAGCTAATGCCAGTATTGCAGCACATTTAATTCTAAGATATCCAAGCAATAAGTGAATCACCATTTAAAACTGTAGGCATACTATGAGCCCAAGAATGATTTAAAATCAAATGATTGATATTGCATAAAATTCCACCTTCAATTCATGTAAAAGATATAATTAATATTAGAAACATATACTTACGTTCCACCTACACCCCCTATTGTCTCTGAACTGATTGGATGGAATGGAAGCTCGCAAATTGCAACCTTGCACAGAAAAGGACCTATAGATATTTAATTCCTGATCTAATAAAAAGTATAATAACAAAACCATTTTTCTCTGTAACTTTATCTACAACAGAATTCATGCTACAATAGGCAATTCTCTCAGGAAACAACATCAAGAATGTTAATATCTTCGCACTTCATCCAAGATGTGATAATAAGTAGTTACTAAAATAAATCCAAAATTCAATCATATAGGCTTCAGCAGTTAAAAGCAGAAACCCTGCAGATTTCCATGGAGTACATACTCTTTGGGATAATATAATCAATAAAAGCAAAAATTTAACAACATAATATCTGGAGCCAACAGTGTACAAATTAGATTAGACAGCAAATGCAGATGCCCAGATTAAAGCATTTTTAAGAGAAATATGGAGTATTTCATTCATGATCTGACATTGATCTAAAAATCTTTAATTCAAGTCCAATTCAGTCAGAATATTTTTTCCTTCAAATAAACTTGTCAAACAAATTGTTCAATCACACAGCTAATTTAATCACACCATAATTCCCTAAGGATGCACCCCAAGGAGGGAAGAAATTGAAAATGTCCCCAATTCATCCCCTTTTGCAGGAAATAGTTAGCAACATATAATTCTTCCTTAGCAAGTCATACCTTACTAGTAGACAAACTCCACCAACCCAAGATGAAAGATCATGTGGGACTTGCATTGGTCCCTTACCAACCTCAAATACATGTTTGTGCAAAACATGCATGCATAAATACATGGAAATCCACTAGTCCATAAAACTAGCATGGAACCACTTCCAATCTTCGCCTAATGGTTGTGCAAATATATGCACAGAACTATGTTTAATTCTGCCAATTTGATAGAAAAGGGATTGTGCCACTAGCATGGATTTACTTCCAACATCTCACACAAGGTTGGGCAAACAACAAGAACAAAAAATATATAACAAAGCAACACATCAAATGACCTGAATATCCTAAAATACATTTCTTGATCCCCATCTTATATGGAAGGGATCAAAAGGTGATGCTTATTCATCAAGTAACTTGGTCGATAAGCAACGCAATATCCATTTATGTAATAAACATTAGAATGAATTATAAAATCAACAGTTGTCAAGCATGATATCCTATGCTCGCTTAAGTTTCCAAGATGGGAATGACAGGGGACAGGGGAACACATATTTGGGACGGGTTTTTTTAAGGCCATTTTTTGGGAGATGGCAAGGGGCAGCTATGAAAAAATAGTTAAAATTTTAATATATAAGGAAATTTCAAATATTCATATGATAACCTTGATCAAGCATTCATCATAGACATTATAAAACTTTAGTGAACATGGGTTATATATATATGAGTTAATAAAGACATGTTTGACTGGTGTGTGTATTTAGGTAAGGGATTTATTATTGAAGTTTTCCTGAAGCCTTCAAGACTACATATTCTGTTGTCAAACGCATTAACAAAGAAGAACAATTAAGTAAAAAAGATTACTAGTTACGTTGCACTTTGGCCTTAGCTAGGGTAGTAATAGATGGGATTGTTCTATGAGTTGTCTATTGTAATGTCCCCACTTTGGAATAGAATTTAATAATAAATAATATTAAAATAGAAAAGAATAAAAATAAAATTTAAATTAAAATATAAAATAATATAATTAAATACAATTAAAATATAATTAAGATAATGAATGGTCAAAAGACATGGAAGGAAAAGTTGTGACTCCCTCAAACATGGGATATAAAAGGGACAAGAGAACCTCATTTTGAGAAGGGGATAATTTGGGAATCAGAAGTGCAAATCTGATTTAAATAAGAAGTGCAGATCTGATTGTGAAGGGTTGTGTCCCTTTCGAAGGGCGGAAGTAATGAAGAGTTGCACTCTTTCAAAGGGTGCTAATGGTGAAAGGGTGTGTCTCTTGCCAAAGGGCATCCATAATGAAGAGGTGTGACCTCTCCCTCACATTGAGAGATATAAAGGAAAGGAGTCAAAAGCATCCAGTGACATGATCATCGATCAGATTAGATCAGAACTATTATTAAGTTACAGGAATTGGCAGCCTCCTAGTAAGGGACATTTCATCTATGCAAGGCATGATTGATACATTTTTTGCATTATGAAGGGCATTTCCTATCGACAATGAATTGAACATGCCAATTTTGACAATCTATGAAACAAAATAATCCTTGACTGTGACTTTGACTATGTCATGCCCCCAGAAATTGCAGCATTCCAATTTGTCCCTGCCTTGTAAGACAAATCAAAGGTTAACTAGATGACAGTAAGGCAATAAATTAATGGAAAATCAAAGGGAGACTGACCTTACAAATAACCCTAGGTGAAATAATTAATGGAAATTCAAAAGGCCCGACTGAGTTTATTATCTTTGCTAGCCAACCTGTTTGGTGCTTGGGTTAAATTAAATGGCCGACCTCCATTATGGAGCACCCAGGTTTGGGCAAGGGTTTGGAAATAATAATAATTATATAATTAAACCTGGTTGCTAGCTGACCTGTTTAGAAGGGTTGCAAATTTTGATGAAGAGATGTTATTTAAAAGGCATAAATAAGAGGTGTTTGTGGATCATTCAGGCATCCATTCATTGCATAGTATTCCTATTCCAAGAGCAAATTTGCAGCAGAAAGAGAGCAGACTTAAAGCAGAGATAAAGAGGAGATAAGGAAGAGATTTCAATAAGCATCGAACCAAGGAACAGAAATACCTATGCAGCAAACAATCAAGGAAAAACAACTGGATAAGGATCGAGATTCATAAATAGCAGACCATTTCTGATTACACCAGCAGTCAGGCATAGAGGTAAGATCAGGAGTCATTAATTATTGCAGGCTATAGCAGTATTATTCATTGTGGATCAAATATAAGGAAGACAAACGATCAAGACAGATCAAAACATCTGCAGCAATCAATAAAAAGAAATACATATACAGATCAGGGAAAGACCATTGTTGAACAGCAAGTACAAACTGGATCAGGCCTATAATAAATCAGATCCAGACTCAATATATCAGACAGATAATAACATTTATCATTACCTTTGTAGGGTGAACCCAGAAGGGGACATTACAGACTATGAAGATGCAGAGGTCTGCAACCACAGAGATGATTTTACATTTTTTATAATCATGATTAATCATTGGTCTATTACTTGGTTAGGCTTATAGTGATTTGAGGGCAATACCCCTAGGGGAGTTGAGGAGCAATGCCCCTCATGGGAGTCAAATAAAGACTTTCAAAACCACATAGACCTTCATGGTAAATACAATTTTCATAATTCTTTAGAAATATTAGATGGGCATATCATAAACCAAACAAGCATTGAAAGGTTGTAAGCTTTTTTTTAAAAAGTAACTAAAATGTTCCTTGGTAAGTAAGGTTCATTCACTTGCAATGATAGCAAAAAGTTCCTACTTGCAATGTCTGACTCAAAACCTGAAATTGCACAAAAAGGAAGGAAAATGAAAACAAAAGCCAACTAAAACTTGGACAACGATGACAAACACACCCACTGGTGATTTGACATTAACAAATACGAGTTTTAAACCTCATAAAATGTGCCTTAGAGAAGAAAACTACAAATTTTGAGTAAATTTGTAGGGGTTGTCAATTTTTGAAAATTTAGAAATTGAGACAACACTCAAGACCAAAAAAAAGCCCTGACAGAAATTCTAAAAAACAGGTTTTTTGGAATCACTGAGCAAGAGGATGAGATCACATGGTGTGCTTCTATTGATGGGGGGTACAAAGTTAGGTTGGGATACAAACTCAAGGAAGCTATCATGGATGACAGTAATTGGCCAAAAAGCTTATTATAGGGAAAGCATTGTCTCCCCAAAGCTGGTGTTTTCACATGAATGGCCATATAGGGAAGAATTCTAACCTAGGACAGATTGGCAAAGGTAGGAACTCCTGTTCCGGGTATATGCCCTATATGCAAAAGCAATAACGACGATGCGGACCATCTACTCCTCACTTGTCTGTATGCAAAGCCATGTTGGAAATAGAGTCATGTTGGAAACACTTCACCATGAAACTCAATCTGCAGATGCCTTTTCCTAACAAACTGAGAGATTGTTTCAATATGTGGTCTAAATGGCACAAAAAAGGTGTATTTGGATGTCTATGGCAGATTATTCCCTCTGCGGTTGTGTGGGAAGTATGGAAAGAATGTAATAGAAGAATGTTTAAAGCACAGGCAATGCCCAGTGAAAGCCTAATAAAGAAGATTGAAGCCCTGGTGGTAGAAATTGCCAATACGGCCGCCAATTATAAATCAACAAAGGACAGCTCCTTCACCAATTGGGATTGGGAGATGACCAAAATCTTCGAAGGATTGATGACCCAATCAATTGTGCATACTACCAAGGGAAATGCAAATCGAAAGGAAATTAAATGGCCCCCACTTGAGACGGGCTAGATCAAAGTCAATGTGGATGGTGCTTCAAAGGGAAATCCAAGTCCTAGCGGCATTGGTTGTGTGGTGAGGAATGAGGAGAGCAAGGTGATAGTGATAGTTTTGAAACCGATTGGGTATACAACCAACAACATTGAAAAAATGAGAGTTGCTCTAAGGGGATTAGAGCTGAGCAAGGAAGCAGGGGCAGACGAAAGTCATTTAGAAGGAGATTCTCTCATCGTGGTTAATGCAATAAGAAGGAACAATGCACCAAATTGGAAGATGAGTAGGCGGTCGGAGCCAATCAAAAAATTGATCAACGATCTACAAGGTTTTAGAATCAACCACATATACAGAGAAGGGAATGATATGGCAGATGAGCCAGCCAAGCGTGCTACGAAAGGGAATGACAACAGAGAGGAGGAATCATAAATTGCAACATTCAGATGGATAGACACTCTCACAAGGCCCACAAATCATTAGATGCACAGGCCATGATCACCATTAGCACGGGTGACATAAGGTACAGAAATGTGAATGGGTGTGTTTGACCAGGCAGATGTATTTATGGGAAAGGTAGTACGTTGGAGTGATTACCTATCCAAGTATTGATGAAAGCGAGGATGCGGAGGATAGAGTGGCATTCGTGTGAAGTGACATTCACAAGTTGCATGGACAAGTGAGATCACTGGGGTGGCTGGATGAGCAAGCACGAAAGGATATGGCGATGATGCATTGATGACTTGGTGTGGGGACCCACCAAGTCATCGAAAAAAGAATGAACCAAAGAAAGAAAAAAAAATGATGTTTGATTTTAATAATCCAATGTTGGCGGCATGCTTTGATTGCGTAGGGAATGTATTAGGATATGGAGCACGGGTGGTGAATTTTTGTATTGAGAATGGCATATCGCACGATCGGGATAGGCAAGCAAAGTTGGCAAATATCCCGTAATAAATAAGCAAGATTTGGAAGACAAAAAGGGATAACAAAAACATAATTTCTATATTCATGCAAAGGAGTCATTGCGAGTGATGGGCAGCTATTTAAGAGAAGGGCTAGGTGGAAGAATTTCATAGTATCCCATCAAAATTGGAGCTTGGCTGAGTGGTAGTGTGATACAGAAGATAATTACGCCCATTCTATTGGAAACCTCAAAGCAACAAATGGCTATTTGGGGGAAATATCGGACAAAAGGCTACTCTATGTAATGGAGACCAATCACCCCCTTGTCCTGCATGTAGTGAAGATCCTAGGGAACGAATTCTTGAAAGCGTATCACCACTACAGGGTCAATGTGGACATCCCAGCCATGTTCTTAGCAATGCTAGTCTACATGGGTGTTAGTAAGCTGAGGGCGAAGAAGGTGTGCCAAATGATTTTCCAGCACACTTTCTTGGGAGAAATAGATGGAGTCTTGGACAACATAGATGGGAATTTTCGCATCCCGTTGGCGCGGAATTATTACATGTCGCTGGGCGGAGGAGTAGAAGTCAAGAAGTATCTAATTGTTCAAACCCTGGAACCAGAGAGGCTGAAGCTATGCTGGTTGGAGAAGGACCAAAATATTGCCTTTGTTCTGATAATCACAGGCATTGAGGAAGGTCTTGAGAAAGGCAAGTTCGAAAGCTATGTCTTGAAGGAAGGAATAACTGGTCGTAGAGATATTGGCATTAATGAGATGGGTAATGAGGATGGGGAGAATGACTGGGGTTTGGGCTTGGCTGAAGAATGGATTCCAAACGATGCCAGAGATGTTGAAGAGATCACTATTGGTCAAGCTCATGCATTATGTGGACCGGAATGTCCTGTGGTTGCCAAAGCATTGGCGGTGCATAAGGTGTGTGCGGAGGCCAAGATAGAGTTTGACGAAGACTAAGGAAGACTTCTATTTTTCATGCATTCCTTTGTGTTGATTTCCTTCTTTGTGTCTATGTCAGTTCTGATGGGGTGTAAGCCCAATTTTGAAATAGATTTTTTTTGGTGCAGACTGTTATTAGGTACAGATGTTTATGCCCAGTTTTGTTACTATACGGGCTTCCTCAAGTATAGGTAGTAAAGGAATGTATAGGAGTTAGTGGTGATAGATATGTAAGCACACAGATAGGTGATAGCAAAGGTATATGTGGGATGCAGTGGAATATCCCTATGCAAGTAAACACATTGTAAAAATCTTTTTATTAATACAAGGGTGCTGCCCCTTAGCAGCTTTTTACTGATCAAAAAAAAAAGAATATATATTAATAGTTATATAATAAACTATAAATTAAAAATAATGTAAAATCTATAATGTACATATTTATTTTTTTTTTTTTTTTATGGAGGAATCTCAAGTTTCAGCTTGGTCTAATCTCAGAGATAACACTTACAAAGGATCTCTTCCCAAGAGGCCATTTTCAAGGGGGTCATCATTCCCCACACTTCAATTGTTCAAATCCATGAGCTCAACACCAACAAAGGCAAAAAGCTTGCGAGCTAAATGGCCCAGAACCTTGGTGACTGCCTTACCAATGGAGTGTTTCTACCACAACACTAAACGTCCGAAGACATATATAATATATATAGATATAGATATATGATTTTTAATTTATAATTGATATAGTTAATTTTTGCTCAACATATGATTCATTATGTAAGCAATATATCCAAAGTGCTCAATGACAACAAACAAGCTTACATACTTGTAATAAAATAGCCTCCAACACATAATCATTAAAATTTGTCTCTACCTAAAATAGTAGTTGCAAGCTAGATATTGCCAAAACCAATGGCTTGCTAATCTTTAACTTCAACTAAATAAATGCCTTTTGTTGAATTCTACCCCATATAAAAGACTTACAAATTGCCATCTGACAATATAAAGCATTGCAACTGTGGAATATGATTTGATAAGCTTTCTCAAATATTGAACTACCCCCAGAAAACTCCTTGCCTCGATCACTTCAAAATGGCTTCCACTTTTACATAATTCCTAACAATAGCTGGATCATTGTTTGATAAATCTTGATCTCCGCTACATCATTGACTTAGCTAATGTTTGATCTCAGACTTAGACAACTATTTGATGTATCTGGTGACTACCCTTTTAAAAAGTCAACTGAATATTTTTGCCTATGTAATCAGCAATATGAATATAAACAACAAAAATCTATTTTATACAATTCATTGGTTAAACTCTATTTTATTTACTCTCTATATCTCTATGCTATGGAAATGCCCTTACGTTTTTTTTTAAAAAAGTAGTTTGTGTCTATTTTTCTACAATTTCTTATGATTTTTTATAATCCAATTTTTTACCCATTTTTTCAAAAAATCATATACTTTTGGATTGCAGATTTTTTCCTCAATTGATTTGTACTACAATTGTGGAACATGATTTGATAAGCTTTCTAAAATATTGAACTAACCCTACAAAACCCCTTGCCTCAATCAAAATGAAATTCTTGGATCACTTCAAAATGGCTTCCACTTTTACTAAATTCCAAACAGTAGCTGGATTGTTGTCGTTAAGTTTTGATCTCAATTACTTCATAAACTTAGCTTATTTGATCTCAGACTTAGACAACTATTTGGTGTATTTGGTGACTACCCTCTTAATAAGTTAACTAAATATTTGCCTATGTAATCAGCAATATAAATATAAACAACAAAAAAATATTTTCTACAATTCATGGGTTAAACTCTATTTTATTTGCTGTCCATATCTCTATGCTATGGAAATGCCCTTCAGTATTTTAAAAAAATAATTTTTGTCTCTTTTTCTATTTTTTATGATTTTTTCAAATCCAACATTTTCCCGATTTTTTGTACTTTTGGTTTGCCGATTTTTTCCCCAAACAATTTTTGCTGTTATGGGACTCACTTGTTTTTATTAATTGCTGCCCTCCATGTGATTACTTCTGCTCATTGCTATCCTTGCTGTCTGATCGCTCATTCTTAGTATAGAAAATCATGAAGTCTTAGAGTTAAGGCAATTTTCTAGGGCATAGATGTCTTCCTTTTGGCGGGGGCATGGCACAGGCAAACCTTTAAGCAGAAAAAAGAGCTTAAAAAGTGGCAGAGAGAGGAGATGGAAGCCACTGGTGGAACTAGAGAGTCTTCTCCTATTCCTCCATTTTGTCAATCTTTGGGTAGTGGCAGTGAGCATTGGGCCTGGAGTTCGTGCATCTTAGTTAAATTCATATATTTTGTCACGCACTACTCCAAGTTCCCAACCATCACTTGAGAGCATGTGTTGGAACAAAGATAAACATGATGCAGATAAAAGTGCAATTGGAGACTTTGAGTTTTATTGAATTTTCTGATATAAAAAATAGTAAAGGAGAAATTTTTTTATAGATTTTTCTAATCCTAAAATACACTTTGATAAAAAACACCTAAAGATGATACCTATCATATGGTGTTTCAAAACTGGGTGAAACAATACTAAACCAGCAGATCGTACAACTTAAAATATAGCATATAACTGCAAAATAAGGTCAGCAGTAAAATCAAACACTAGACTATAAATATACTCCCCATCAAAGACAGCAACTAGACTTCTAAAAACAGCAACATGCTTTTATCCAAAACAGCAACTTATCAATAGAATAACCAACTGAAAATTAGCATGTTCTTCAAAGGCCCGATCTCCGATGTCCATTGAAATGATTCTTGTCATTCAAAGGAGTTTGATTGAAGCAGCTATAAAGGAGATTCTGGGTGTAGATTATTTGGACCTTGACATGAGGATCCATGTTAACTCAGAAGTGGCTTCTTATTTTCTTTCTAATCTTCTCTGATTGGTCAAGAACAAGGCCACAGTGAAGAAAGTAGGGGAATGCCTGATATTGTTGGAATTTGAAGGATATTTGTATGATTCTTGAATTAGACTCAGATCTTCAGATGGAAGAGATCCCTATCTCTGGTGTGGAGTTCAGGGGCATTGTTAATGAACAAACAGAAGAGTTGTGATATGTTTGATTTCAAAGTTTTTAGTAACCGTTCCTTCTAGCAATGTCTCTCTCGGATCGTGAAAGAATTGCAAAGGCAAGGAAGTTGGCTTCTGCATTGCTGCACATTGCATGGTTTGAGGCTCCTAAGGTTGGCCATTGCTCTCAAGCAGCAGGGGTGGTAACACTTTATAAACAACTGTAAATTAGAATTTTCTTGGCTTTTAATCTTTCCTTATTTTAGGCCTACTAGGTATTTGTGGCTTATGACTGGGTTGTTTAGACTGATATAGTTAGAAATTAGTAGGTGATGAAAGTGGTTAGTTTCTATTTGCCTGGTGTCTTAACACTTCTCGGGCATATGTAATGAAGATATGTGCTGGTATTTCATTTTTCAAAGTTAATATGATGGGAAAGGGACCATAATTCCTTATCACAAAAAAAAAAATTATCTTGAGGTGCTTTCCCATTTGAACAATCCTAGGCAAATGATCTCCCTTAATGAAGATTCGAGAAAACCTTGTGAAATCCAAGGGCTTTAGATTGATCTTATTGGATAGAAATTGATGAACCAGTTTTTGTTTTGTTTTTTGAGTCTTTAGACCATTCATATATTGGATTTACTAATTTATAAATTCTTTCAGCTTTTTGACTTATTTTATTTATAAACCTTGTAAAAAAATTATTTTGTGGAGTTCATTTATATTCAAAAAACTATCTTGAGGTGCTTCCCCATACACATGTACCCTATTTCTGAAAAATGGTATGCATGTTCCCCTCTGCCGTCTCCAGATGACTAGTTTATTATTATTCGTCAGAGGCCGAGAGAAAGGGAGAAGCCCAAACAGTGGATACACTAGTAATTTCGACTTTATTTGAAATAGTCCGTCAGCTTCTCAGCTTGTAAAGATCGAGATCGCATGTTCAAATCACAAAATTAAGCTTTTGAACAGCCGGCATGAGAGCCTACCGGCTGACGTAGAAAAAGTTCCGAAAATTGAATCTAAATTCACATTAGGTGCTACAGTCCCAGTCCTGATGAATTATTTTTTGAAATTCTAAAATTACAGGTCTGGAAAGAGTGATGTCGAAAATGATAAGAGCAGTAGTGTATTAACCTTGGCACCGAAGCCAGCTGCAGTGCGGGCCGAACGAACTCCACCGCTCCCTGCACCGATCACAAACAAGTCGAAGTCGTATACGGCCTCCTCCACGCCGTCCTTCAACATCATTTTCCTCGCCATTTGAATATTCCTGCGAAAACCCAATCAATACATCATGAAACCCACCTTCACTAAAAAAAACCCCCATATTTTGCAAATATCATCAAATTTGAACTTGCAAAACCTTATATTTTGTATTCACGATGGTGCAAAAAGAAATGAGAAGCGAGGAGGAATGCCCAGAGCAACTGCAATTGCTTTTTAATGGCAATTTATCCGCTCTGTTCAGATTCAATGTATCCACTCTTCAGAAACAATGGCCTCAATTGTAACTAGCCACCTGGTCAAATACGTCGCCGCCTTTAAGTAGCCCGAGATCGTCAAACGATCCCCACAAAAATACTGAGAAATGATTTTCGTGTACGAGCTTCCTTGTAATCGTCTCTCTGTCGTGGCGTCAGATTCGATCGTGTGGGGTTAGTTATAATATTGAACGGAAAAGACACCTTCCTAAAATATCTCGGCTACTTCAGTCATTAAATTAATTGAGAGAGATTGGAAACAATAACTAATTGAACTAAATGTGATATTCAGTTGAATTTTGAATGGAGGAAAAATGATATATCCTAAGGGTATACTTTTCTTTAAGTATCATTTATCTTTAGGTTTCACATTGTGAACTAGTTCTTATTTGAACTATTAACTCATGTTTGTCTTGTCAAAATTAATTTAATAACTTTTCAGCAAGGATCAAGAATAGCAGACACATGTACAAAGGATCTCGAATGATGTATGTTTATGTAGTATTATGGTAATGTTGTTATGATGCTCTCATAAATATTCTATGACAATTCTTTTGATAACTCTACCATATTCTTTATGATTTTAGTGTGGTTTCAAATGATCAATGGTTTTTTTCAAATACAACAACATTGCACACAAATAGACACAAATGTTCCCTAGGTTGACTTACAATGACTAGTGAAAAAGTTTGTGTTGAATTAAACAAAATAAATTAAATAATGTGATAATCTTATTTGTAAAGAATTAATTATTTAATCTAGATAAGATGCAAATTAATAAAATATTTTAAAAAAAAAAATACTCACCAATTATGTAGACACAAATTAACATGGGGAGATAGGGACAAGAGGGACAAGCAGAATTTTTGACTAATTATGTTAATAAGGAAGCAAATATACTTGAAAAGTGGGGAAAAGAGGAAAGTAATGACATGGATAAGGACCCTTTTATAGTATGTCGGAGTCCAACTATTAGACTTGCAAGTGAGAATGAAGGAAATATAGACTAAGATGGAAAATAACAATTGATATGAAAAAAATAAAGGAAATGAAGTCTACTTTGGAGAGAATTGTCGTTGTGATAGAGGGAATTATTCAAAAGGCAATGATGAGAAATGTGTCTAGTCACTTAAAAATCAAAAAATAAAGGAAGAAGTAGGGAAAAGAAAGGGTTTCTCAAAGGACCAAAGACACCAAAAAGAAGGCTAAGAAAAAATGATATATTCTAAGGGTATGCTTTTCTTTAGGTATCATTTATCTTTAGGTTTCACATTGTGAACTAGTTCTTATTTAAACTATTAACTCATGTTTGCCTTAGTCAAAACTAATTCAATAACTTTTCAGCAAGGATCAAGAATTGCAAACACATGTACAAAGGATCTTGAATGATGTATGTTAATGTAGTATTGTGGTAATGTTGTTATGAAGCTCTCATAAATACTCTATGACAATTCTTTTGATAACTGTACCATATCCTTGATGATTTTAGTGTGGTTTCAAATGTCTGAATGAATTTCTTCAAATACAACAACATTGCACACAAATAGACACAAATGTTTCTTAGGTCGACTTACAATGACTAGTGAAAAAAGTTGGTGTTGAATTAAACAAAGTAAATTAAATAATGTGATAATCTTATTTGTAAAATATTAATTACTTAATTTAGATAAGATGTAAATCAATATAATATAAAAATAAAATAAAATACTCACCAATTATGTAGACACAAATTAACATGGGGAGATAGGGACATGAGGGGCGAGCAGAAATTTTTGACTAATTATGTTAATAAGGAAGCAAATATACTTGAAAAGTGGGGAAAAGAGGAAAGTATTGACATGGATAAGGGGGGAAAAAAATTATGTTTGAGTCCACCTGTTAGACTTGCAAGTGAAAATGAAGGAAACATGGACTAAGATGGAAAATAACAATTGCTATGAAAAATAAAAGAGAATGGACTCTACTTTGGGGAGAATTATCTTTGTGATGGAGGGCACTATGCATAAGGTGATGATGGGAACTATGTCTAATCACTCAAAAATAAAAATAAACAATAGAAGAAGTAGGGAATAGAAAGGGTTTCTCAAAGGACCAAAGACACTAAAAAGAAGGGTAAGAAAGTGCAAGATAAAGAATATTGGGAGGAATTGCTCAACTCCTTGATTGGAGATCAAAAACTCTTTGAGTTAGGTTTTTTAAGCTTCCTGGTGTTGTTTCTTTTTGTTGTTTTTGTTAGTTGTTTTGTTGTTTTTGTTAGTTGTTTTGTTGTTTATCTAGTTCCTCTAGGTTGCACAAGCTTACGAGCCTGCTTTTTGTTTTCTATTAGCCTACATACATCATTTGGTCATTCTCTTGATGCTTAAGTTGTTTATGTTTTGAACTTATGGGATCAAGGCCCTTTTCTTGCTTATCTAATAAAATATAAGGTGTAAATATTAAATTTGAATTTTAAAGGTTCAAGTTTTATATCCACCACTATATAGAATGACATGGATCAATTTTGCACATTGGTATCTAATCCAAGGTGACAAATGTTGGATCTAAAGATAAAGCTTGGTCTTAAAGAATGAATAATAATGGGATTGGGATAACATGATGTCATGAGTCAAATTAACACAAGAATATGTCATTTAAAGGCTTGTTGTAGCATAAAGGACACTCTAATGGAAGTGGGACCAATAACTAAGAGAAAAGACCACATGTATACAATTCTTTCCATCATATTTAGCCGCACTATGATGTGCATCCAGACTAATAGCTAGATACACGACAAAGTAAAACAATCAAACAACATGAAAATTATATAAAAAAAAATCAAGCACTCAAATGATGCAATTCTATTGAAAGTCTATAGATTATTCTTGAATTGTTCTCACAATGAGTGTTCTATTAAAAACTAATACAATTGAAAAAAGATTGTTATGAGTAGCATCTATCCATCATTTAGATAAACACTAACTCCAACTTGCTTGAAAAATAATTATCCTCAAAAATAGTAAAAGTAAATAGGAGAAGGGTGAGAGATTATGCTTGAAATAAACAATGATAAAGCTTTGACCAAGTAAAAATGTAAAAGGACTATAATTGAGCAAGCAAGGTTTGTGAATCTCCTCTAGAACATGGGAATGTCTATGATGCTATCATTGAAAATAATGTCAGAATATGTTTGTGTACACACGCGCGCACACACACATACATGCACACACGTGCGCGCACACACACACACATACACTTCTATACATGTGCCTATGTGTATGTGTATGTGCATTTATATGCATACATATACATATATGTGTGTGTATATGTTTATATATATACTATATATGTTTGTGTGTGTACATATATATGCATATACATATACACACACACATATACACTCACATACACTCGCATATGTATGTGTATTTGTATATATGTATACACACACACACACACATGTGCATGTGCATGTGCATGTGTATGTGTATGTGCATGTGTATGTGTGTGCGCGCGCGCATGCATGTGAGCATATATACATATCCCTAATCCTAAGAATGAAGGTGTTTAAAGCATTTTACAATCTTGGAAAGATTTTATATTTTCTCATAATGTCATTCCTCCTAATGTCATTCCTCCTTCTCTATTAATACTAGATATACCAAAACCTTGATCCAACTCCCCTACTACATGTAAGTATCTATAAAACATGTTCCACACTCTCTCCTACACTGGGTATCTTTGAAGCCCAATCTCTACTCCTCCATACATCAAGTATCTTTCAATATCGGTCCATATTATCCCATTGCTCTATCCCGAAGCCTCAAACATTTGCATACCCTTACAATCCAACATGCACGCATCCCAATCCCTACACCACTAAACTCAAATATTTGAAGACAATTATGATTGCAAACTAAATGCAGATATTTCATAATACTTTCTTAACTCCTATTTTCTTAATCTTAGTTACCTTTGCATCCTTTTGTTATGTATTTCCATAGACCATCACCTTCTAGCATGCATCTTCATAGACCCTACTATTCAAACAAAGGTTTGCATCAATCGACATGGTTGGCCAAAGGTACCATTAATGGGCCCAGTTTTGAATATAAAATAATGGGGAATGAATTTCAAATAGCACTTAGCATGTATGGGCCCATGTTATTCCTTCAATCTATATATAAGATGGGCAAATTCATCAATTCATATTATTTTTTAGCAAATTTATCAACAACACATAACCTTAGTTCAAACACTCATGTTCAACTACTGGTTATGAGGGTGAAAACCTTTAGGCTCTAGAGATAAATTGATGAAACCCAAATGGTTCCTAGAATTTGAAGTAAAAACCTTTTAGATTTTTTATAATAACTTTATATAAAGATTGCATCTACACTTTAAATTGGATACTTTTAATTGTTTGCGAGATTTCAATATTGGGTATTTTTAAAGAATATTTAATTATTACACAAGTAATTTTTTGTAATCATTTACAACAAATAATTATTTGAATGAAATATTCATTTCCAACTAGTATTACATGTACAAATCTATTATATGTGTTTCATATTTTTACTATTTCTATAGTCTAGTTTAAAAATTCTTTGGCAAGTATTTTAGCTATATGCATTTATATTGGTATCAGATCATTATCTTGCGACCTATAGGATGATCCAAATTATTGTTGCTTCTTTGTGAAAGAGAGATCGTCTATCAAAGAAAGGAGTAAAGGATACCACAAGCATAATATCTAATAGTAGAAGGATGTGTGATGAAAGGTGAGCAAGAAGACATAACTCTCCTCATGACGAAATGACCAGATGATCTCAAGGTCAAGAGAGAGTGGCATGTTTACTATTACAATTGGTGTATTTTATAAAGACTTTAAATAGTTAAGGCCTAGTGTAGCATCTCTACAAGAAGGGGAGTACATTGTAAGTAGGAAATATTACTAGCCCCTTGTCAAAGCCATCGAAACCTCTTTTTTAACAAAAAGAGGAATAGGAAGAACAAGTTAATGAAGACTCTTATGTAGAAGCTATTGCTAAAAAAAATGAGTGCCAAGATCAAACTAAAACCAAAAACTATATATTATATCTTGAAAGTTGCATAGCCATGATTAACAAGTGCCACATAGTGGCTAGTACTTACATTTATAGCATTACAATAACAATATTTGTTGTCTAGTCGATAGATGAGATTATATATAACAATTTATGTACTTGTTTAAATATTATTAGAATGGGTATATTATTATTATTAGAGTGAGTCACAACTTAGAATTCATTTTAGATGTCCTTATTGGGAATTGAACTTGGGTCTCCACAGTGAGAACCTAATGTTTTAACCAATTAAGCTCAACCCCTTGGACTAGAATGAGTATATTATTATTAGTTTACTATAATAGATTTTTTTAAAATATAAATTCTATTATATATTTTTTTTGCTCGGTATATATTCCATTATATATTTAATAATATATAACTCTTCAAATTTAAATTATTAGTAATATATATATATATATATATATATATATATATATATATATATATATATATATATATATATATATATATATATATATATATATATATATATATAAATAAATAATTTTATAATAGGTGGTATAGAAATTCATATTAATTTAAAATATTTTTTTAGGTTCTAGATTCACATAATAATTTATTATGTCTAAAGCCAATAAAGTATTAATGATAATACTTGGAATGAAATAGTTTTATTTTTTAATTAGATTTATTTTTAAATTACATGTAAAATCAAATCTCTATAATATAGAGAAGATTATCTCTTCTATGCTAAGCTGAGAACGTGCTTTAATCTAAGTTCTATTTTTTTATTTTGATAGTGTATCTAAATCCCTATAAAATAGCTAATTGACTTAATTAACCATATTTTGATAAATAAAAAATTTAAATTAAAATAAAATAGACATGTATTCTTTGAATATATAAAGAAATCTTAAAAAAAAACCTAAAAAATATATCATTCCTAAAAATTTGCTCCTATAACACTCAAATGATTTTTGCCAATCACAATGAACAAAAATACTTTTTATAAATTATATAGTTAAAAATTTCACATGTTACCTTTACAAAATTGTTTTCAAAAAAAAAATTAAATAAATAAAAATCTTATAATTTGTGGAAAACCAATTTAGTAATAACTAGTTAATGCTTTCAAAAACTTGCCCACACACCCATGGGACTCTTGGTGCAAGTTATGGAGCCATGAGGAATGGCTCAACTTCCCAAGGAGTGTTCCATGGTTCTCTATCTCACAAGGTCCCTCAAGCCAATGCCTTTGCTCTCATATCACTGAGCAAAGTGACTTAGGGATGACGAATGCAAGAACGAGGGATGCTTTTGATCGAATTTAGTATGAATGCATCATATTTATGCATGATTCTAGTAAATGAACTAAACTAGATGATAAGATGACAAGGTTAGTAAAAATACTATCCTAACATGATATACTAGCTATATGATTTAATCTAAGATGATAGAAATACTTTTAAATGATTATTAGTGTAGCGTCGTAAATTGTACGCACTTGCTAATGCAGTACAATTTCACACCTAGTTTAGCACCCGCCTTGGCGCGGTTTGCATTTTGCATTGCATTTCCCCTTTAGCACTTAATTAATCAAATTAATTAGGTCTAAGGTCCTATTTCATCATCCTTCACATCATAAAGTCGGGCCCTTTCATTAAAGTGTGCCCCTTTTCATGTTATTCCTCCAATACATCATCTAATCAAAAACCCTAATTAAGTCCTATTTTGAAGTTGGGGGCTTGATTTCGGGGGTCAAAACATCTCGAAATCACCTGTAACTTCGGGATTCTCTCTAAAATCATCATATCTGACGGCCCTGAAAATTTGGTGAAAAGTTGTCGGGACCATGGCGCCCGGAGTGCACACGATCCCGGACATTTTTCCCAAAATTTTAGGAGCACGATCCAATCATAAAATAAAGCTTAACCCCAAGAAATTGGTGGGAGATTCAATCTCTAGGTCGGCCAAAAGACGAAATTACGACCTAGGGTTCATACATAAGACCTCTCTTTCTTCATTTGAAAGGATCCGAATTTTGTTTTTAGGAACCTCATATGCAGCGAAAGAGCAGATCTTTGAAGACTTCAACAACATTCAACATCCCTCTATCAAGCATTTATCAATTCCATTCATCCATTTAGGGCTTGGAAGACATTGAAGAACAATAGGAGATTACCGACTGAAGATTGGCTTGTACCCCTCCCTTGGGGGTTGGGTATGATTTCATGTTGTTTTCATGTCTTTGCATAAGCCTCATTATGTCACTTACATTCATGCTTTAGATCACTTGGCATCTTGATTTGGAGCATTTACATTGCCATTTACAAGCAATTAGGGTTTACTTTCTAGGTTACTCTAGTTTGCTTACTTGCATTTTAGATCTTGCACACACACAAGGTCTGCACACACATTACTTTTACAATACAACTTGGCTATTCGTGGAGGTGGAAATCACCGAAGCGGGGGTTTGACTAAGGAAAAACCCTATATAGCTGCCCAAACACCTTTTTCAGATACAAGTGCAGGTTTCGGGACTCGGACGACGCCGCAGGTTGCAGATCCGAGAAAAGCAGGTCGAGACAGCACCCCACACCAAATTGCAGAGCAAAGGACTAGGACAGGGGCGTGGGGTGCCCTGGTACTGCCAGGACAGGGGCGCTGGGCGCCCTGGTCCCTGGGACAGAGGCGCTGGGCGCCCTGGTCCTCCTGACAGACAGCATTTTCGACAGTTTTCCAGAGTGCAAAATGGCAGTTTCAGGTGCAGTTTCCGGGACAGAATCAGGACAGTGGCGCCCGCGCCCCCGTCCCGAACATTTTCAGTCAAATTTTGACTCCGGGTACGCATCTGCATTCTTGTCTTGTCCTTGTGTTTGCAGCTTTCCATTGTTTAAGTTCAATTCTGCAATCTTGTTATTAGTTCATACTTGCATTTTAGGGTTAGGAATTGAACTTGCATAATCTTACCTTTCAATTTCAACAAAGGAATAGAAATCCTAATAGGTAGCCCGTGGCTCTCTCTTTCACAAAAAGAAGTAGCCAATTGTGTGATACCTCTAGGCTCTTTCGTATTTCGTAATGTGTGTCAAAAGGTAGGATTAGGGCATGTTAACCTAGTCTCGCTTTTTTTCCCCCACACATTTTGGTGAACCCGACGTGAATCTATCATTGCTTCCTCTTGCATTGCATTTGTTAGATCTAGATCTAGATTTAGCGTGTTTTCATTTCATTTTCATTAAAAAGGAAAAGAAAAAAAAAAGAGTGTGTTTCTTTGCATTGTGTGTTTAAATTTCATGCAACTTTTATTTCAAAATGTCAGACTTTTATTTGCAAAATGTTCATGCTTATGATGATTATTATGAGTATAGCCAAGATGAATTAGATGAAGCTTTAGATGAGTTTTTGAACCCTAAAGATGCCAAACCTTCATTTTACCAAAAACTCATAAACCTTGTTACTATGCCATTTCGTTGTGATGAGAAAGATAAGTTGAATGATTCCTCTCAAGGGTACATTCCTATCAACTCTTCCACTAAATCTAGTAACATGGTTGTTTTCAACAATCCCCTCTATGAAGAGATATCTTCTTTTGAACCAAAAGATAAACCTTTTGATAGTTATGATCATACTTTGTTGGATGATGCTCTTGATGACTTTGTGGCTTTATCAAAATCTTTAAACAAGAACAAGACTTCTAAATTGGTTAACATGATAAACTTGAATGAGCATAAAAAGCCTCTCTTTGAAGTCCAAGGTGCTTATCCTTCTCCCACCTTTCAAGTTCCTAAATCACCTCTCCTTACTGTCCAAGGAGGGTATGATCATGATTCCTTTCGTACTCCGAATAAACCAATCATCACTGTGCAAGGAAGAAAACCTATAAGTCTTTATAGTTATGCCAAGCAAATAACTAGAGAGAGTTATCATGCGGTTGCCCATACTTATCATACCATAAATAATAGGCAGCCTAGTCCTCCTCCTGTTATTCCAGTTTCTCTTCCGAATCCTCAACCAATTCTTCCGCAAGCTCCATGTATTTCACAAGTTCTTAGTAAGGAATATGATCTCATAGAACAACTTAAAGTTACCCCTGCTAAGATATCCCTTTGGGATTTGATTCAAACTTCTTTCGCTCATCATGGAATGTTACAAGATGCCTTGAAAGATTTGAATGTTCCTCCACCAAATACATCTAGTAATATAGCATCTTTGGTTAACTCTATGATGAATCCTAAAGCTCAAATTGTGTTTACCCAAGATGAGTTGCCTACTAGTGAAATTCAACATCAATATGATCCCTTGATGATTGTGGTTATCATGAAAGACACTGCTATAAGACGAACACTAGTAGATAATGGCTCTGGTCTTAATGTGTGTAGCATTAATCTTTTGCATAAGATGAATGTGGATACATCCCTAATTGAGCCGGACTCTCGTCCTATTCGAGGCTTTGATAATGTGGCTAAAACTTCATTAGGTACTATCACCTTACCCATCACAGTGGGGCCTGTTACTTTGCCTACTCCTATCCATGTTATGTCGGGAAATCTAACATACAACTTGTTATTAGGGAGACCTTGGATTCACAGTATGCAAGATGTCCCCTCTACATTGCACAGACAAGTTAAGTTTATCTACAACAATAAGACATATACCTTGATAGGTGATACTAATTTTCAAGCTTGTTTGCAAACATCTACTTCCAAAGGGGGTTCTTCTAAGCCGCCCTCGTCTAGTGATGACTCTTTAAACAAGATACCTATTGATGAATCCTCGCTCTCTGATGATCAAAATTCTTTGGATGAGTCTGGAGCTCCTGAAGAAGACTCTTCTCGACTTGAAACTACACATAGGAAGGATTTTGATCCTGAGAAGGTTCTCGCAAACGACGATTGGGGATCCCTTGATTTCAATCCCACCTTTGTAGGTGAATATAAGGTTCCTTCTAGAGAGCTTAAAGTTGAAAAGAAGGAAGAAGCTAAAAATCAATCAACATTACCTGAGCCTATGAGCAATAATTTTGTGGCCACTTCTCAAACTTCTTCTCCTCACACCTCTAATTCTGAAGAGTTTGACTCTTTGTCTTATGAAAAACCGCCTTCTCTTTCTGAAATGGCTGATCGTTATGGTCGTGGTTTTCGCATTTTTGCTAAGCATGAGTATCATGGAAATGGTTGTGGCGCTCACGAACAAGGGATAAAAGTTCCTCTAGAGAATAATCTTCACAATTATGCCTTTGGACTTGGCTATAATCCCTGCAAGCGCACTAAAGCTTCTAAGAGACCGTGTATTAGTGTTAATGCTATTTCTACATCTCTATCAATGCAACACCCTGAGTACATTGATGAGGATCCTTCGTGTGCCTGTGCTTTGGATGTTTTTCCTCCCGATGATGCTTTAGCTGAGTTTTTAGGAGCATATGATACTCTTCCTCGTTATCATCACAATAGGGGACTCCCTTATTGTTTGAACACTGAAGCCTATTTTGGAGAAGAGATTGATAATGATGAGATTGTGAAAGAATTCCCTCAGTTAAAGGATACTCCTCAACAAAGTAATCTTCTCATAAGTGACACCACTGATGTTAAGATGGATCCTTGCAATGACGAAAAAGTTATTAAAATTGGAAAATGTTTGGATGAAGAGGAACAAAAACAATATGAAGATTTATTGCATGAATTCCCCGAGATCTTTGCTTGGACATACTCTGACATGCCTGATATAGATCCTAAGATTGTTACTCATAACATTGTCTTAGTTCCTGATGCTAAGCCCGTGAAACAAAAGATTCAAAAAATGAATCCTAAGGTGGCTCTGCTTGCTAAGGTTGAGATTGAAAAGTTATTGGAGGCTGGATTTATCCGCCCTATTGATTATTCCTCGTGGATTTCAAATATTGTCATTGTGGCTAAACCAGATAATAAAATAAGAATGTGTACCAATTTCCGAGATTTAAATAAGGCTTCTTTAAAAGATGATTTCCCTCTTCCAAACATTGACATGAGAGTTGATTCTACGGCAGGACATGCCTTGTTATCCTTCATGGATGGTTTTTCAGGATACAATCAAATTTCCATTAACCCTCAAGACCAATTCAAAACTGCTTTCACCACTCCTTGGGGTACGTTTTGTTGGATAATGATGCCTTTTGGACTTAAAAATGCCGGTGCAACTTATCAACGAGCGATGACCCTTATCTTTCATGATTATATGCATAAGATTTTAGAGGATTATGTTGATGATATTTTGGCCAAATCCATTCTCCGCATAGATCATATTAAAATCCTTCGTCAAATCTTTGAAAGAATTCGTAAATATCGCATGCGCTTGAATCCCTGAAAATGTGTTTTTGGTGTGGATAGTGGAAAACTATTAGGATTCATAGTTTCGCATCGTGGGATTGAGGTGGATACTAAGAAAATAGATGCTATTGTCAACATGCCACCTCCTAGAAATGTGTCTCAACTCAAAAGCTTGCAAGGAAAGATTCAAGCTATTCGTAGGTTTGTATCTCAACTTGCGGATCGCACTTTTCCTTTTACTCAGCTTCTCAAAAAGAATATCACTTTTCAATGGAATGAAGATTGTTAGCAAGCATTTGAAGATTTAAAAGTGTATCTGGCTAATCCTCCTATCCTTCGACCGGTCGAACCTTCTCAACCCTTCCTTCTTTATACAGCTGCTTCCTCTCATGCTCTTGCAACATTATTGGCACAACATGATAAAGACGGTAAGGAGTGTCCGGTTTATTATATAAGTCGTACCTTACTCGATTATGAGACCCGATATTCTGCAATAGAAAGACAATGCTTGGCCTTGGTGTTTGCGACTCAGAAATTGAGACATTATCTCTTAAATTCAAAAGTCCACGTCATGGTAAAGTTTGATCCTTTGAAGCATCTTTTCTCTAAAACTGATTTATCAGGACGCTTAGCTAAGTGGGTTATGATGTTAACTGAATTTGACCTTAAATTTGTTTCACAAAGAGCAATTAAAGGGCAAGTGTTGACCGATCACCTAGCTGAGGCCCCTTCACCTTTCTCCTTCCCTAACCCTGAGTCTTTTCCTGACGACTTCATTCTTTGTACAGAGAAAGATGAAACTTGGGAGTTATACTTTGACAGCTCTAAGTGTCGTACAGGTTCCGGGGTAGGTGTTGTTCTGATTTCTCCTACAAAGAAGTCTATTCCCTTATCTTATCGTCTCAATTTCCTATGTACCAATAACATTACTGAGTATGAGGCTCTTATAGCAGGAATAAAGGCAGCCTTAGCTCTGAATATAAAACAAATACATATTTTTGGAGATTCTCAATTGATTATAAGACAAGTAACATGACTATATCAAGCGAAACAAGACAAATTATCACAATATAAAGACCTTGCTATCTCTTTGTTACAAAAATTTGATTCTTACACCATGGAACCTGTTCCTCGAAAAGATAATCGACATGCGGACGCAATGGCATGTGTGGCTTCTTTGATATCTTTAGAGGACCCTATGGTTGATCTTAAATTTGTTATTCACAACCTTATTTCTCCAGCTATTGTAGATGATTCTAGCTTGGTGACATGTTGTGACTTTATAGACTCAGACGAATGGTATTCGCATATCGTAAGATACTTGACTGATGGTACCTTTCCTGATTCCGCTAATAGGAACACTAGGGCTAGAGTTCGCAAGCTGTCCGCTAGATATATCATTCTTTCTAATGTTCTTTACCGAAGGGGTTATAATGGTCTTCTCCTTCGTTGCCTTAACAAATCGAAAATCCCTATTGCCCTTGAAGAGGCCCATTCAGGTGCCTGTGGGGGGCATTTTGGAGGCAAATCCTTGGTTCAAAGATTGCTTCGCATGGGATATTATTGGCAAACTATGCAGCAGGATTCTTTTTCATTTGTTAAGAAATGTCATCAATGTCAACAACACAATAATTTGATTCATGCTCCTGCCCAAGAACTTCGTTCTCATGTAGCTTCTTGGCCTTTCTCTGCATGGGGGCTGGATCTTATTGGTAAAATCTCCCCTCCTTCATCTCAAGGACATACTTTCATCATAACCGCAACAAATTACTTTACAAAGTGGGTAGAAGCTGTTCCCCTTCGCTCTACTACTGCTGAAGTGATTTGTCGATTTCTTCTAGAAAACATTATTTCTCGATTTGGGATACCTTCCACTATAATCTCTGATAATGGGACATCATTTAAGAACAAGGACGTGAAGAAATTCCTCGAGAAGTATCATATCAAACATCGATTTTCTACACCATACTATCCTCAATCAAATGGTCAAGCCGAATCATCCAATAAGATAATTGAACAAATTCTTCGTAAAACTGTGGATAAGCATGGTAAGGATTGGAGTACTCAGCTAATCTATGCTCTTTGGGCCTACCGAACGAGTGTACGAATTGCTACTGGAACTACGCCTTATAATCTTGTTTATGGTGCTGATGCTATTATGCCTTTAGAATTAGAGATTCCATCACTTAGAGTTTCTCTCAAAGGTATAGCAGATGATGACGCTTATAGAGAACAAAGACTTCAACAGCTTGAGATGCTTGATGAACAGCGTATAAATGCTCTTGAGCATATTCAAGCGTATCACAAAACTCTACAACGAAGCTATAATGATAAAGTTATTCAACGTTCCTTCTCAGTGGGTGACTTAGTGCTCTATGAGAATCAGCGCTATGTGAATGCCTTACCTGAAGAAAAGGGAAAATTTAGTCCTAATTGGCTTGGACCGTACATTGTTATTGAAGATTATGGATCAAGTGCTTACAAAATAGCGGGTGTGGACGGTACGTCTCTTAAAGACCCTATAAACACTATGCACTTGCGTAGATACTATGCTTAATTCCTCATTCCTTATCATTCATCTATTTCCTTTCTCACTTCTTCAAAATTGGATAATATGTTAGCATATCTTTGTTAGAGCAAATGGAATTAAATGATGTTTTGTTTAATCTATATTGCTTCGTTCCTGACAAGCGTGTTTCTTTACTTTATGGTTTGTCTTGAATTCATTTTATGTAAATTGCAAAAGATTTACATTTTTCATTATGTTGACATATTATACAATATCTTTATGTGTTAAGTTGAATCGTGTCATGTTGTGTTTAAATTCAAATTAAATCACATTAGTTATATGATTCTTAGGCTTAACACATATTTTTCTTCCCTATCATCGATGTAGTACTTGATTAAATATTTTAATTAAGTCACACATGTATCAATTTAATCATGGAGCATTGAGAAATCAATCACATGGGAATTAAATTCAGAACATACATGTACATCTACCAAATGTATTAACTTTAATCAAAATACACATTGTTTTTAGACATTAAAGATAACACGTTTGAGACAAAGAAGCATGTATATATATATATATATATATGTGTGTGTGTGTGTGTGTGTGTGTGTGGATCAATATACAAAGGTAGGTCACTACACATCCAAAATGTGACCTACCCTACATCATAAGATCATCTCCTATCCCTAGGGCTGGTGGCTGGAGAGTGACGACTAGAAGCTCCCTCCTGATCTGGCCGTGCAGGTGGACCCATAGGGGTATACCGTGATATAGATCGTGAATGGCTCCTAGAGGAACTCCTACGATCCCTATCCATAAGGATCACGCGATACAAGGTAGCCTCGGCCTGAGCTGCTGCTAGATCACGCTGTGCCCGCTGAAGGTCCTCTGATAGGGCTCACTCTCTCTCCCTCCATATCTCTACCTGTACTCGAAATGGAGAAAATAGATCATCATGCCGACCCGCGTTCCCTTGAGGTCTATAAGCAACCTGTGAGGAACTAGGGATCTGCGCCGTCATGGAGATATCTGTCACTGCTTGCTGGATTAGAGAACGCCACTCCTGTACATTAGCTGTAGCAGTAGAACAGATCATGTATTAGTACCATTTTATATCATCAAAACATCAATCAATCAATTTAAACCTACTATACCTGGATCTCCCTCACGCCAGTAGGGATCGTGATATGGTAGCATCTGTGACTGGGAACTACTAGGCTCCCCACACTCAAATAATCTGTGCACGATGGGTGTAGGCTGGCCCGTACTAGAAACAGGTCTCCGTATCGCCTCATGTTCCCCCTTTTGGGGAATAAGAGGAGGATCCAGGGCTATGGTATCATCTCCTGAATGGTGGGGAGTGACATCTGACCCCTCCTCATCATCTCTATCCTCATCCTCATCCGCATCCTCACCTGCATCCTCGTTCTCCTCATCTATATCTGTGTCATCATCCTCCTCCTCCTCGACACTAGGCTGATCCCCTGTGGGTGGATCAGGATCTCCTGCCTCCTCATGACCCTCTCCCTCCTCCGACCTGGATTCCTGATCCTCATCTCGGTCTCCATGTCTCCATGGGCCTGGATGGCCTGTCGGGTGATCTGGTGGAAAGATAGGCCCTGGGTATGATCTCATAAACCATGAGAGATACCTGCGTTGTGCCCCGGGATCTGCAGCATAATCAGTGACCACATCCTGGTCGGACCCCTCTATATCTGTGATCTCGATATCATCTATCATAGGTCTCGCTACTGCTCTAGGTCTGGGAAGGACTCGTGAGTGTCGAGTGTAGATGGGCACATCGGCTGGAACACACTGCTCTAGCCCAAACTGCCTCTGTACTCGGTCAAAGTAGAATGGGACTATGATGTGTGGATATCGCCCTCTCAGTAGGCGGTTCCTCCGTAAACATGCTAACTGTCTCTCCATCCCATCCCATCTGTGCATCCGCAGATATGGTCTCCACACAGTCACCTCAGCTGTCAATCTGTCAAATGTCACTCTCCAATACAGTAGATCTCCAAATCTCCACTTGCTGGTAAGTAGATAAGCAAATACCCTAGGTCGCTCGCTAGCCGCACTTATCAGATAGCCGACAGGCCTGGTGCATGTAAAGTGCTCAAATATCCACACCTGCAGAAGTGTGCATGTCATCAAGCTGCAACCCTGTCCGAAAACGTACTCCTCGAGGTCATGATAGAGATGTGCAAGCATACTCCAACCCCAGGCGTATACTCTCCTATGTCTCTCCATGGCCCTGATGCACCATGTGAGACCCCCATGCATGTGCGTACCTCGCCCATTAGGGCAGACAGCTAGTGCAATGATGGCTATCATAAGACGTCTCATGAGGGGCACTTCTCTTGTAGGATGTAAGAGCCAGCTGACCATGATACGACCTCTCGTCTCACTCGGCATGACTCTCCCTAGGCAATATACCTACTCCCTCTAATGATCCTCTACTGACCGATCGGTCGCATATGTCACGGTAGCTCCTCTGATTGGTAGGCGAAGAATGCGGTACACATCCTCAAGTGTCACCGTCATCTCCCCTACTAGAAGCTGGAATGTGCATGTGTCAGGATCCCATCGCTCCATGAGTGCCATTAGCATCGCGGGATGAAATCGAATGGCCGACATAAGAATCATAGACTATAAACCCACGATCGACAATGTGTCTCTCTCTGCCTGCGTCAGCTGGGGAATCTGATCTCGCAAACTGCGAAGAATCTGCCCCGCTGTATGCTCTCTCATGTATGGGAGACCCTGCAACACAAAAACATAACTATAATCAGTACTCAATCATCAAAATCATTCATGCAAACTGTCGAACATCGTATGCTAACCCTGGTATCTCTCGCTAAGTCCTGATTGGGACCATGGCGCCCTGAGGGGACCATGGCGCCCCACAGGGACCATGGCGCCCTGTGTGGGACCCACGGTCAGATTCCAGGGCTCGCAAACGATCACAGAAAGTCAAATGCAGAAAATCAAAAGTCAACGTTCAGTCAACTCACCTCGTCCAGTGGCTCGTCATCGATCACGGCCTGTCGCAGGATCTCAATCCTCGTGGGACGCTCTGGTCGTCGTGAAGGCATGATGATGGCTATGTGGGCTCCGCTGCAATAGACAATATTCAGAAATCAACAAAGTGACAAATGCAAATGTCACTTTCAAGGTATATACTTTCATTCCTTTACATTTACTTTCAAAACCCTAATTTTCCTCTATCACTCATTTCATCATAACTTGAGTTTGGGAGATGCGATTTTCGAACCGTTTTTTGCGTAGGAATCGTATTTTCATTCCCCTACTCTCGGGATGTTCCAAAAAGTGCTCTGATGAAGCCTTTTTCAGTGAACATCCCTCATCAATACTCTCTTACATAATTTGTCGTAAGTAAACATGCTACCCTGTTTCACCTCCCTAATAAGCAAGTCGAAACAGGGGGGCATATAGCTACTCACAAATTTCATCACTTTCCTTAGTAAGCATTAGGTGATTTTGTGATCTAACGTGTGTTTTGTAGGGTGCGGTTCCTAATTGTGTACTGCAGATACCGCTGGGGGCTTCGTCCGACAACTTATGGATATATCCTTTTTCAAATGATGTTTACTTTCTGTACTTTAGCTTGCATATGCACGTAGTACTCATATGACCACTAAAGTGGGGGCTAAATGTAGCGTCATAAATTGTACGCACTTGCTAATGCAGTACAATTTCACACCTAGTTTAGCACCCGCCTTGGCGCGGTTTGCATTTTGCATTGCATTTCCCCTTTAGCACTTAATTAATCAAATTAATTAGGTCTAAGGTCCTATTTCATCATCCTTCACATCATAAAGTCGGGCCCTTTCATTAAAGTGTGCTCCTTTTCATGTTATTCCTCCAATACATCATCTAATCAAAAACCCTAATTAAGTCCTATTTTGAAGTTGGGGGCTTGATTTCGGGGGTCAAAACATCTCAAAATCACCTGTAACTTCGGGATTCTCTCTAAAATCATCATATCTGACGGCCCTGAAAATTTGGTGAAAAGTTGTCGGGACCATGGCGCCCGGAGTGCACACAGTCCCAGACATTTTTCCCGAAATTTTAGGAGCACGATCCAATCATAAAATAAAGCTTAACCCCAAGAAATTGGTGGGAGATTCAATCTCTAGGTCGGCCAAAAGACGAAATTATGACCTAGGGTTCATACATAAGACCTCTCTTTCTTCATTTGAAAGGATCCAAATTTTGTTTTCAGGAACCTCATATGCAGCGAAAGAGCAGATCTTTGAAGACTTCAACAACATTCAACATCCCTCTATCAAGCATTTATCAATTCCATTCATCCATTTAGGGCTTGGAAGACATTGAAGAACAATAGGAGATTACCGACTGAAGATTGGCTTGTACCCCTCCCTTGGGGGTTGGGTATGATTTCATGTTGTTTTCATGTCTTTGCATAAGCCTCATTATGTCACTTACATTCATGCTTTAGATCACTTGGCATCTTGATTTGGAGCATTTACATTGTCATTTACAAGCAATTAGGGTTTACTTTCTAGGTTACTCTAGTTTGCTTACTTGCATTTTAGATCTTGCACACACACAAGGTCTGCACACACATTACTTTTACAATACAACTTGGCTATTCGTGGAGGTGGAAATCACCGAAGCGGGGGTTTGACTAAGGAAAAACCCTATATAGCCGCCCAAACACCTTTTTCAGATACAAGTGCAGGTTTCGGGACTCGGACGACGCTGCAGGTTGCAGATCCGGGAAAAGCAGGTCGAGACAGCACCCCACACCAAATTGCAGAGCAAAAGACTAGGACAGGGGCATGGGGCGCCCTAGTCCTGCCAGGACAGGGGCGCTGGGCGCCCTGGTCCCTGGGACAGAGGCGCTGGGCGCCCTGGTCCCTGGGACAGAGGCGCTGGGCGCCCTGGTCCTCCTGACAGACAGCATTTCCGACAGTTTTCCAGAGTGCAAAATGGCAGTTTCAGGTGCAGTTTCCGGGACAGAATCAGGACAGTGGCGCCCGCGCCCCCGTCCCGAACATTTTCAGTCAAATTTTGACTCGGGGTACGCATCTGCATTCTTGTCTTGTCCTTGTGTTTGCAGCTTTCCATTGTTTAAGTTCAATTCTGCAATCTTGTTATTAGTTCATACTTGCATTTTAGGGTTAGGAATTGAAATTGCATAATCTTACCTTTCAATTTCAACAAAGGAATAGAAATCCTAATAGGTAGCCCATGGCTCTCTCTTTCACAAAAAGAAGTAGCCAATTGTGTGATACCTCTAGGCTCTTTCGTATTCCGTAATGTGTGTCAAAAGGTAGGATTAGGGCATGTTAACCTAGTCTCGCTTTTTTTCCCCCACACAATTAGATTTATTTCTATTACAAAGAGAGGCTAAATGCTTATTAAAATTAAGTATAAGTATGTGTTGGCAACATAGCTTTATAACAGACAATGAAAGATTGTTGGCATTTCAATAAGGATGTTGAGAAGGTTGTTGATGATTATGGATATAACTGATTAAAGATGTTTACTGTCTTGATATTATTATTTTGTCATCGATGTCAAGAAATTGATTTTCTAATTCAGTATGATGTTGCCATATCTTGAGAAGTATGATATGAAGATTATAAAGATGTCAGTAAAAGACACATGAAAGAATATGATGAATAAGGGGATGAATAAGGTATTCAATGGGTAACTAGTACCGAGTCAGACAATGATGAGATCATGATGTTTTAGATTGTTTTAACATCATACATATGTTGTAAAATGTAAAGGTTAATACTATACTATGTTATCAAGCAAAGAACCTAGTCTGTAAACCCTAAGGAACCCAGTCAGTAAACCCTAAGGTTATCGCTATCGGTTATTGAAGATGAAATGTCTACCGAGTGAAGTTTAGTATTTACCGAGTTCAACCGAGCTATAACAGAATGCATTAAATGTTTACATGCGGTATTTAATGAAGGAAGCTGATGAGATGGAACTGATCAATGACTGGTGAGCCGTGAATGAAGTTTGTTAACAAATCTAAGGCAATGAAAAGTCGGCATGAAGATCTATAGCTCATATTGAACCGCAATACCCTAGCACAAGTTCCAAGACTAATATGCAAGTTCCAAGGCGGGGTAAAACATCTTCAGATTGGAAGATGCATTGAACCTGGACAAGATTGAAGATCTGATGGCTATGATTGATCATAGGAAATGTGATCAAGGAGATTAAGCGGTTACCTAATTGTTTATAGATAGGAAACTGTTGATAAACAATGTATGCGGGCAAGTGTATGCACAGGGATGCTACATAGTGATTACCGAGCACAGAAGCTTGAAGACTTGTTAGAATAACATAGTATAGAAGCCCAACAGATAGACAAGATTAGTTCTATGTCTAGATTGTATTGAACAAATAGGAATCTGCTTTAGCATTTTAGATGTGAAGTTGCAGATAAATTTTATTACTATTATTTTGTGAAAGTGACAGAAAATCTCTTAACCGAGTGGACTTAAAAATCTTATTTGTAAAACCCTCTAGCAAGGTGACATTCTGATTGAATGTTTGAAATCCTTTAACAAGGTCACTTCTAACAAAGTGAAGATCCTAACAGATCTGAGGGAAATCCCTTAACTGGGTCACATGTAGCAATGTGTTTGTAATCTTTAACAGGATTTGCTTTTAACCGAGCATACTCTAGAAGAGTATATTTCTTAGTGGGTCTGAAATCCCATAGTGGTTTTTTCCCTATTTGGGTTTCCACGTTAAATCTGGTGTTATGAGGTTTATGATGTTCATATGCTTTTGAGTTTGCATGTTTGACAATTCTGGTTTTATTACTGAAATATATGTTACCGAGGTTGAATCTGATGTTTTTATGGATGATTAAGTTTGTATGATTCACCCCCCCCCCCTCCTCTCATCTTGTTGGCTATTGGATCTGTACTTATATTAAGTATCAGAACTATCAGTATGATGCTAAAGACTTGGATGATAAATGAGGGGATGAGGGCTCTATTTATAGAAGAAACAGGGAAATGGATGGTCAGGATTGAATAATCTTATCAAGGGTCGGGATTGAAAGCTATCAATCCATGTTTACAATTCTCACCAATGAAATGGTGACAATTGTCAATATAAGACTGCTTGAGAGGAGAGGTAAGAAGCATTAAATGCTTGAGAAGACCTCATGGTTACCTTAGAAGGTAAAGATTAAGGTTAGGTTAAGGTTATCCATTGGACAAAGCTTTTACCCAAAGGACAAACTCTTGTGCAAGGGTTAAAGGGATAATCATGGTCAAAGCAATGAATTCTTGATGAGACCCCTGGGTTAGATGAGGGTTGAGTTAGAAAAAAATTCTCTAACCATGCCACAAAGGGTTAGTTAACCATTAATGGTTTGAATACTTTGGGGACAAATTTGTAAGAGTCCTTCCAAATTTGGGGGTTTTCAACAAGTTAGCTTTTTGAAGGCATAAAGGCTTTAATGCCTTTGGAAGACTTTACTCCAAATTTGAGAAGCGACCTCCTCAAATTTAGGGAAAGGGGATAATTTGAAGGGTTTAGATTAATTGATTAGGAATAGATAGGTTCTAAAAGAATTTAGGAAGAGGGTTAGGAGGCAAGTGGGAGATGTAGGAAAATGCAAGTGGGTGAGGGATAATAGGATTTAATTAAAATAAATTGCTTTATTTCAATTTGGTTGCAAGTTGGGGATTTTAAATAAATTAGATTTATTTAAATGGGGTGAACTATTTAATTAAATGTAAATTTAATTAAAAAGTAGAGAGAAGGGATTTAATTAAATAAAATAATTTATTCAATTAAATGATGTAAAAAGGCTTAAGTGAATTTAAATAAATAAATTGAATAATTTTTTTAATTAAAATAGAGGAATGTGGGTAATTTAATTAAATTAGATTTAACTAAATAGAGGAATGAGAATAAAATGAACATTAAATATTCATTTAGGAATATGGTCATTTTTATACTTCTACATTTTGCCCCTCTTTTAACTGACGTGTGTGCACATGTTGATTCAAAGAAAAATGATATGTCGTCAAAATTTGATTATGATCAGTGTGATGTCGTATCGATATGTTCATGTCGTGCCCTAGATTTGATAAATGATGTTGATAATGCTCCCTCGGGAGATGAATCAAAATTTGAAACTTTGATTTGAGTTGATAAATTTGATTGCATTTTAAAATTCTGTCAATGTTGAATGCGATAATTTGATTCATCTCCCGATAATGATGTTTTTTAGGGTTAGAAGTGAGACCACGAGCAATTTACATGTTCCACTACGTAACCCTAATTTCTATTTACCCCATAAAAAGGTAAAAAGTGATTTCTTTTGGATCATTTGTGCTTGTTCACTTTGGAGAAAGTGACATTTGGAGAAAAAGACAAAATGTCGATTCCCTTTGCTTCTCATCGATTCGAGCATGTTCAGAGGTATCGGAGGCCCGCCATGTATGGACCACCGACAAGTCATCAATTTTGATCCCTTTTTTATTTTTATTTGGTCGTTTTTAATCATGTTTTTCATTTTTTATGTCCAAATCTTATAGTTTAGCGCGTAGGGTAAAAACTATAGTGCATACGATAAGAAGCTTAGCGCGTCGAGCCTTAGAAATTAGGGTAGTGTCTGGGTAGGGTGAGGTAGCGCAGAGGGGGGGTAGGATATTGCATAGGAGTCTTTTAGCGCAGCGGGTTCGCAGGCTAGCACGTAGGGGGAAAAGGGTAGCGCATCAAGAAGACCTAGCACATAGGGTTAGCAGGGGATCGCATGGGTAGGTTAGGCTAGCACGTAGGTGTGACCTAGCGCATAGGGGTAGTTTTGCAGTGCAAGGCTAGATTAGGATAGCTCATAGACTTCTTTTAGTGCAAAGGGGTAGCAGGCTAACGCGTAGGTGTAGGTTAGCACTTAGGGTTAATTCTATAGCACATGGAGATTTTTGGATAGTGCATGTCGAGCAGTGTAGCGTGTAGATAAAAACATTCAGTGCGTGGGCAAAATTTTTTTGGGGGAAAATAGGATTTTGTGAGGGATTATGAGATGAAGAAAGATAGGTAGGTGTTTGCCAGTTTTTCCCGAATAGGTGTGATAGTTAGTCTGCGTGTCTGCTGTCGTTGTTTGATAAATTGTCCGATATGAGTTCTGATATGGTGTTTTGATAGATAACTTGATTTTATTTTCAATGTTTCAAGTTGATGTTGATCTGATGTTGATATGGATTTTTGATTTGATATGAACTTGATTTGATATGCATTGTTTCAAGTTGATATAAATGTGGGACTTGAGTTGTTTTGCAAGTTGATATGGCTATGGAACTTGAGTTGTCTTTTTCAAGTTGATATGGTTGTGGAACTTGAGTTGTTTTACAAGTTGATATGGTTGTGGAACTTGAGTTGTTTTACAAGTTGATATGGCTGTGAAACTTGAGTTGTTTTACAAGTTGATATGGCTGTGGAACTTGAGTTGTTTTTCAAGTTGAAATGATATGATATTGATATGGATTTGATATGATGTGGAACTTGATTAGATGTTCAATGTTTCAAGTTGATATGAATTTGATTTTGATATGAATTAATTTTGATGAGGAAACTGATATTGGACATGTTTTGTTTGCGATAGGAGCGGCTTGTGGTTGTGCAGTCGTGAGAGCGATTTCTGAGACCGTGGTCTTTGATACCACGATTGACACAGGCAGACAGGGATATTATTGAGAGGTGTGGACTATCCTCTTTGTTAGAGATGCCCCGATATATCATTAACCGGGGTTTATGATAGCTTTGGCCGAGAGGTGGCATAGTGACACCAACACCTTTCATTTGGCGATAGGTGAGATCACAGTGACACCCAAGGATTGCTACCGGATTCTGCGGATTCCCGTGGTAGGTGCACTTTTACCATATGAGCAGACTGAGGAGGGTGGGATAGAGGCTCTTCACCGGATTTTGTATGATGAGCATATTTGTCGGTATGAGATCCCATGGCGGGAGTTCATTGATTTGGATTATACTCCTCTACCATCAGTACTAGCAGGATTCATAAGTGGCTTCTTATGTCCCGACCATAGGTCGAAGGGACTGGCAGTAGGATGGGGGATGGTTTTGGAGGACATGGTGACACAGGGTCGCCGATTTGCATGGGGGTTTGTTATGTTGGCCCATTTATACAGGGATTTGCATCAGGTAGTTTACTTGGGATACATAAGTCTATCAGCCGGGGTCACGCTACTACAGGTATGGGCGTGGGAGCATATTCCCGCATCTAGGCCACTTGCTGATAGAGATAGGCCAGTTGGTCGCGCTTATGCATATGGATATAGAGGGATAGTTGTCTAGCGTAAGCTGGGCAAACTGGAGCATTGGAGGCGAGTGCTTGACGATATTGACATGATTATCTAGAGACCGTATATGGATTGCGAGGTGTGGGCAAAAGATGGGATGGAGATGTCGTATGTCTACATGTCCCGATTTCTGATAGGGCGGATGCCTTTGTAATTAAGAGATTTATGCACAGCCGAGTGTTGTGGTAATATGGACGAAAATAGGGGATACCTCTGGGAGCATGCTTGTATGCTCGACGGAGGCAGGATGTACTAGAGTGGGGACCCACTATTGATAGCACGATGGCGGTTGAGGAGTTCCTTCACCTAGTCGACCAGATATGGGACTATGCCTACGGGATAGTGGATGTAGGGATGACTAATGAGTTTGCAGCACGCTTTGCAGCTCATGTTGTGGCCAGGATATTGGATCCAGCGGAGATGATTCCCGCTTTTGATGATGATGAGGATGAGTGGCCCAAGAGGCTAGGGAGAGGAGGGAGAGGAGCTGGATGAGGGAGGTGGGGATGGTGGAGGTGATGACGGTGGAGATGGTGGAGGAGGTGGTTGAGGTCGACATGGGGATAGGGGGAGAGTTGATCGGGGGAGGAGAGGGGATAGAGGTGGAGCTGGTGGTGACAGAGGGATACGGGTGGAGAGAGTTGTGCGGCGGGCTGTGGAGGATAGAGAGGGGAGGTTTGGCTATTGGAGTTGGTGGTGAGGGGAGGGTAGGAGAGGTGATAACAGCTGTGGGAGGGACAAATGATTTTAGACAAGTGACCTAGAGGAGGAGGTCAGATGTTTTACCCCCACCAACGTCGAGGACAGGGAGAGGGATAGGGGGTACCACTACACAGGTACCCCTCCAAATTGGGATTCCTACTCACTGAGAGGATGCTCAGATTAGGTCCTTACAGTTGTCAGTGTAGCATCTGTAGACACAACTACTGGCGCATTAGCGGCAAATTACACAGCTGACCATTGAGCGGGATACAGTTTTGGAGTAGTTGGGTCAAGCCGAGGCTCGAGCAAATAGCTTGGAGAGAGCGGTGGTTGGTGGCTCGATGAGAGACACCCTAAGGGAGTTGGCATATACGGCCAAGGAGGCTGAGTATTACCGACAACATTACGAGGATGTGGTTCCCAGGGAGTGTAGAGTTCCTAGTTTCACAGCGAAGAGATCCAGTCATTCTAGGCAAATGGGATTGAGGATAGAGAGCAGAGGCATGATAGGGCCTACTCGTCAGGATCCACCTAGGGATCCCGGTGCTGGGATATCTGCTGCGAGACCGTCACCCTCAGGAGATAGTCATACCTGAGAGACGTTGTCTCCATTGTATTTTGATCATTTTGTTGTATTTTGGGACATACATGACATATTTTGTACTTGATCATTTTTGAGATATATATATATATATATATATATATATATATATATATATATATATATATATATATATGACACCATTCGCTTTGATCCTCATGTGATGTGTTTCATGGATGATGCTTCCTATATGATTTTGATTCTTTTATGATGGTGATGCAATGTTTAGATAGATGTATGTGATTTGATATGAGATGTATGTTGAAAATGAGATGTATGATATTGATAATGATGTGAGATGTATCTTGAAAATGAGATGTATGATTTTGATAATGATGTGAGATGTATCTTGAAAATGAGATGTATGATATTGATATGAGATGTATCTTGAAAATGAGATGTATGATATTGATATGATGTGAGATGTATCTTGAAAATGAGATGTATGATATTGATATGATGTGAGATGTTTTGCTCAGGTAAATGACATAGCTAGTAAATCATCCACATAGTCCTCCATGAAGGTATGCATCATGTCATGAAAAATTGTTGTCTTTGCGCATTGATAAGTTGCCCTAGCATTCTTTAAGCCAAACAACATGAAATTCCAATAGTACATTCCCCAAGGACAGGGAAATGCTGTTTTATCTTGATCCTCTATAGCTATCTTGATTTGATTATAGCCAGAAAAACCGTCCACTAGTGATAGCATTGCATGGTCTGCTGTGAGGTCTACAATTATGTCGATACTGGGCAAAGGAAAGTCATCCTTTGGACAGGCTTTATTGAAATCTCTAAAATCGATACATATCCTGATGTTGCCATCTGGTTTTGAAATTGGCACGATGTTGGAGATCCATTCAGCATAGTCGATAGGTCGAATAAATCCGACGTTTAATAGTTTCTTTAGCTCAGCTTTGACCATGAGTGCTACATGTGGATTCATCTTTCTCAATTTTTGCTTAACTGGCTTGGCTCCCAAAGCAATAGACAAGTGATGCATGATTAAGTGTGGATCAATCCCGGGCATATCTGCATATGACCAAGAAAAATTGATTTGCTTTTCTTTGAAAAATTGGATAAACTCTGATCTTTCTTCCTTTGTCAAAGATTCTGTTAGTTGTATGTTTTTGGCTGCTTTTGTTGTACCAATGTTGATTGATTGAGTAGGCTCAATCAATATGGGTGATCTCTCCTAATAATGTTCAAGAAGAGTATCAAGTTTCCCATCTTTGGGTGCCTTAAAAAGGTTTTCACCTGCAGATGCATCCTTTATTTTTACTTTTTTGTGATCTAGTGCTGCCATTGACTGGTTTTCAGCAGTAGATCCTTTATTTCATTCATTATTGTGTTTGAGAGACTTGGCACTCCCCTAATTGCAGATGTCATTACTTTGTTCACTGGTAGAGTCTATTTCGGGGTTGACGGTACACAAGTAATGGATAATGGAATCATCATTTGGGAAAATTGGTATGTCATGATTTTTCAGGTTCATCCCAGTCTATGAGGTCAAGAAAGATAAGTGGTAAAGAGTCATTGGGTGGGTCAAGTTCAGCTGTTGTAAGTGTCAGGATGGAGGTATCATCGTGGTTGGCCGAGATATTAAATAAGTTAATGATTTTGTCAAGGTCTTTGATGGTATCATCTTCTGTGTAAACTTGCTCGTAATGTCACTGCTCGTTTTCCTTGGTGTCATAGATATTCTGTGAACCAAATTCAAATAGTCTAGGTTTTGTGCCTTGTTCTTCTTGAGAAATGGGTGTATGTTTGTCATTTGCAGCAATATCTTTAGTAGCATTGGAATAGCTGCCCCATTCATATTCATTTGAATCAGTTTTCGAGGTATTATCCCATATTCTTGCAATGTTGTGTATTGGTATGTTGTAGGGTGAAAACAGGTCCTTGATGATTGATACGAGTCTGATAGTTTTCTCTGATTATGTATCAGATCCTGCTTCTACTCTTTGCATTTGCTCATATATTGTCTCTCCTCGGGGAGTAATGATGTTATTAGGGAGTGATTCTTCTTTGTTTGAAACCGGTTCTTGAACATGATGTACTTCTGCACAAGATGCTTTTGTCTTTTGATTGACTGATTTCTCTTGATGTTTCTTTTTTTCCTGGTATTCACGTTCCTTGTGTATTGTCTCTGTTGATTCAACTAGTGCCTCCTGCCATGAGTCTTTCTTGTATTTCTTCTTTGCCTTCCACTGAGGTTTTTGGTATTTGTTTGGTGTCTTCCTTGGTGGTAGAGTGTGTTCATAGCCCAATCCTGTTTTGTCTTTGCAAAACTAGGAAGGAGGATCTAATGGTTCTGTGATGCCCTCCTGACGTTTGTCAATAGGTCCTTTGCCATTGTATCCCATTTGTTGCATGATCAAGTAGCCTTTTCCATATAGTTGTGTTGGTATAGCTACTTCCATAGTAGTTGCTCTGTCTTCTTCCTCATCTTTGTATAGCCAACTAAGGATGTCCTTTTCCTCTGATTCATGTGTTATTGTACCTAGTTGAATGAATTTGCCATCAAACTTGGTGATGGGTTGTGTTGCTTTATGTGTTTATACTGAAGGTAACCCATGAGATTTAGGCGATGCTGGTAAGTTGGTTAGACACAGGGGTTCCAAAGAGTATTCTCCCATACCTTGTTCTTTGATTTTCATTTTCTGTTTGAAATCCATAGATAGCGATTTAGATTTTTCTTGTTGAAGATCTGGTGTTGGGGAAATTTGTTTTTCTCTGTTATGTGGAACTAAACTATCTTGGGCTGCCCCCATAGCATTACAATGTTGAAAAGGGTTATGATCTGCTGATATAGAAATCTCTTGTCCATTGTAGGGGAACTCAACACACTGGTGATAAATAGAATGTACGGCTTGCATTTCATGTATCCAAGGTTGACCTAATAAGATATTATATGTGAGGTCTATGTCTAAGACTTGGCACATAGTGTCCTTTTGTATTGGTCCTACTTGAATTGGCAACACCACTGTTCCTTTGGATGATCTTTCTTCATCATTATATGCTTTGATAGTGATCTTTTTGCATGGATGAATAGACTGCTCAGAGAAGCCTAATGCACGGATAAGTTTTAAGGTACAGATATTGAGTCCAGCTCCTCCATCTATTAATACTCTTTTGACTCGATGTTTGTAGACCAAAACTTCAATGTGGAGTGGAGTATTGTGTGGATGGCTTAATGAAATATTATCTTGTTCAGAAAAGGTGAGATTATGAGGCCCTGTCATGTGAGCCACCATGGCTTGGAATTTTTCAGTATCCAGATCCTGGGGTACATTTGTTTCCAATAGTGCTTGTTCCAAGATGTCCTTGTGTTTTGGTGAAAGTTTCAGCAACTCAAGTATAGATATTTGAGCAGGAGTTTTGCACAGTTGACTGACCAAGTCATATTGAATCTTGGGTATGGTGCTTGCTGTCGACGTATGTCCCTTCAAGATATATTTTTGAGCTCTAGTGGTTACATTGATTGATTCATGTTCGCATTTGTTCTTGATTGTAATAACATTTACTTGATTGTCCTCAACCAATATATGATTGATGGTGTTATTGTATATGTGATTGATACGAGCTCCACGCATATCGTTTGAGGTTGAAGCTCCATCCTTGTTGTAGTTTGGAAGAGGATTATTAAAGGCACCATGGTCACCATTTGTCTTGAGACCATCAATTGTTAAATCTCCTCTATCAATCATGTCTTGGACAATGTTTTTTAGTCTCATGCAATCATTTGTTTGATGTCCTTTGTTTCGGTGAAAATCACAAAAGTGTGAGTCATTCCACCAAGGTGGTTTGACTTGTGGTTCAAAGTTGTTTATTACTAGTAAGGAGATAATTTTGTTTGCAAGGAGCTCTCTGAATGCGGACTCCAATGATTTCCCTAACGGTGTGTAGATGCGTTTTGGAAAGTTGTTGGTGTTACCTCGTGAGTTTGTATTAGGTCCTCGATTGGTGTTATTGTCTTGGGCATTGTTGGTGTTGTTTGTGTTAAGATGATCTTGTTTGGTAGTTGGTGCATAAGTGTTAGTACCTTGGTTAGCACCCTTTTGATTCTTAGTAGTCTGAGGATTACTTGATAAAGCTAACACCGGTTGCTTGGATTTTACATCATTAGTTTCATTTCCTCCTCCATTTCCAGTGTTTTTGTTTCTGGTCCAAAACCTAGATTCGTCTAAGTTGTTGTTGTTTTGGTTATTGTATTTAGAGTTGGATGAATTTGTCCCTTCTTTGAAGAATTTTAATGTTCCTTTCTTGACACATGCCTCCTCTATTGGGATGCCATTTTCAATCAATTTAGCAAAAGATGGTATGCATTGGAGTTTGAGTATGCAACTCATCTCGCTATTCAAATTATCGATGAAAATTTCCATCTTTTCCTTTTCAGGCACATCTCGAGGATATCTCGAGACAATTCGTCGCCAACATTGAAGGAACACCATGAATGTTTCGTTGTTCTTTTGTTTGGTATTGCAGACATCTAGCATGGTGATGGCATGTTGAATGTTGTAGGAATATTGAGTGATAAATTTTTTGACTAATTCATCAATGGATCTGACAGGAGGTGTGATTTTGGATAACCATTCCATTGTCTGCCCTCCCAAGCTTCTTGGGAATAATCTCATCAAATAAGTGTCATCATGGGCAAAATCCAGGCTCATGGTACAAAATTCCCAGACATGATCATGAGGATCGCATTTCCCATCATATTTATCAAATTTGGGAATGTCTAAATTTGGGGGAAAAGGTACCATGTTTAACTTTCTGTCAAAAGGATATGGACAAATTTCATTCAAGGAATACCGTACTGTTGATCCTTGTTGCATGTCTTACATCTATTTTTGTAGCATTTGCATTTGTTGTGTAAGAGTAACCAAGGGTGTATTCATTTTCTAAGGGAAGAGTTCTTCCCTCGCATTGTTACTAGTTTGGAATGGCATGTGTAGCGACATGTTTTGCTCAAGGATGTTTTGCTTGGGTAAATTCTGCTCAGGTAAGTTTTGCTCAGGTATTTTTTATTCAGGGTCATGTGCTTCCTCCTCTCTTTGTCATTCTTGATAAGCGTAATGTTGATACCTTGTTCTAAATATGTCAGTATCGAAGTCTTCAGGGAGTTTAACTCCTTTGCTTGTGAGCATGAGTAGGTATTTTTTTTATCGGCTTCCATGAGTTTTTCCACAAGTTTTTGAAATGGAGCGCTTTCTTGACACTCTTGGAGGAGTTCTTTAGAAATTTCTATGTCTTCTAGATTTGGATACTCGAAAGATTTGATAATCTTTGACCCATGCTGGACTTTGGTTGTGTTTTGCTTTACTTGTTTCATTGAGAGCGAGTAACAACTGGCATCTAGTAGAAACTTTATGTGACAAAGGGAACGAACGCCTCTTTGATGTTTTGCTCAGGGGTTGGTGGTTCAAATCGAGGTATTTGTAAGTGATGCATACTTCGAGGAAGAAATTTGGATTGATCTTTCCTCCTTGATTTAGGCGTTGACTGAATGCTGGTTTTTGACAGAATGCTCTACTCCTCAATGGTTCCTTGTCAAATTCATTTGTTTTGTCTTGAAGATAAAAGTGCATATGACGGAGGAGAGATTTGAAGAGTTGGTGATTGATGTATAAAAAATTATTCCATTTGGCAAGTTTCAGAGAACTGGGTTGTTGTTTCCTCAACTTAGTGTTATGATTAATACTCTTTCTTCTTAGAATATGAGGATTAGTCATGCACAAGTGATCAATGGTTTCCTTTGATTTGTTTTGGATTCAAGATATCTTGTTTGGAAACTTAAGTTTTACTTTATCAAATGAAGGTTTAGATGCCCCCTCACGACAAAGTGTGTCAAATGATATGGAATAAGAGCTTTCCCAATATGGAAACTCGATTTGACAACTTTGAGTTTAAAACAAGTATGTTTTTGGATAAAAATCCGTTTGATTGAAGGACCTTTTGATATGTGTGATGGTGTTTCCTGATTTTGATAGGAGAGATGTGTGTTATCTCTTGACTAGTTTTTGGATTCTTGACAACTTTGTTTTTAAGGAAAACTTGCTTTTTGGAGTAGTTTTGATACTCTGATTTCGATTTTCTATCTGATGGAGTTCAAGCGAGGAAAAAGGGCTTCGTAAATTGTTTTTAGAATTTTCAAAAAAAGTTGTTGTTTTGCCCCCTGTTTTCCCAGTTTTGACTATGTGCTAAGCTAGAAACCCAATGAGCTACCAATTTTTCACAAAGCACTAGAAAATGGTCTCCACACGCTAAGCGGCCTTTCTGACGCGCTAACTTGATCTACTTGATTTTGGTCTGGTTTGAAAGGTTATGCACTGATGTGTCCTATCAGTGCGCTAACAACTGATCTTCACGCGCTAATGTTTGGTCTCAAAGCGCTAAGCTGTTGCTTCAACGCGCTATAATGTTTCCCAAAAGCGCTAAGGTTAAAACTGTTTATTTGGGATTGATTATGTGCTAAAATTTAGTACTGATGCATTATGTTGAAGCTTGCATGTGCTAAAATGTGGTTCCAAAGCGCTAAGATGTTGTTGTTACGCGCTAAATTGCCCTGATAGTTTTGACTTGGTGGTTTTCTGCATTTTGTGAACTTTGTTTCAATGATGATGGATGATTTTTTGAAGTAAGAAATGAAAGCACAACACAAAAGAGATAACCATATTGCCTAGTCTAAAACAATGAGTGTATGTTATGCGAGGATGTGTTCAAATCCCCAGTGTTTTAACAGGTTTGGATACAGAAAATACAATTCAATCAGACTCTTTATTCAAGGGTCATTGACAATACCATAGCTCACTAGTCTCGATACTCCATCAGCTCAAACATCCTTGTCACCCCCTAGGGGGCACCCATTTTTTTGTCTTTTGCCAAAAAATAACTCAAAGTGAATTGCTTCACAATTGAGTAGTTATCTTGGGAGATATATGGTGATTAATCTTGGGGGCAGATTCTTCCCCACCCTTGCACTATGATACCGCAAATGTTTGGATACTGACTCAGCTCAAAGTTTCTAATGCTAAAGTTCGTAATCAGGCTTCCCATTTAGCCGTCAGTGATAAACTCCCTCTGGAGGCTTCCCAACCTTTAGAACAAAGACTTTACGTATCGTAAAGATACTGGGGGAAGGCTAATCGCTGCATGCAACTGTTGAAAAAGACTTTCGTCACTTTCCACTTTTGATTATAGTGGGTTGGAACACTTGGCGTCAAAGTCGTTCCTTACTTAGGTCGTTCCCCTCACACCGGCCAAAGAATGGCTTTAAGAATTATTCAACTCCTTGGGAGGGCAGGCATGCTAAAGGTTTTAATGCTTAAAAACATTGAAAGCATAAGAGTGGTTTGGCTTTTTGATCACCCTGTTAAGGGGAGAGCATATACCTTCCACTTTCGAAGCGAAGCACACAAGTTTTATTTTTAACCTTTTATTGCAATGATTTGGTAAAATCTATATGGAGATATTGCTCCACAAAAACATGGTGTTCATTTTATTCCATCAAATCAATGATTATCTGACCTAGAAAATGAAACCTAGTCAACAAAGCAAAACTTTTATTTTGGAAAGCAAAACTTTTATTTTGGTCAACAAAATAAATCGACAAAGGGGAAGAATTTCCCTCTTTAACTTTGAATAAACTGGACAAGTGTGGTTCTTTTACCTTGCAACAATTTAAAAGTTGATCCTTTTATACACCAAAGGATGGTGAGGTTCTTTTTAAATCTCTTTTTGCAAAATGAAAGATTGTTTTTCCTTTTTAGAAGCCCCAAATGAAAGTTTTTCTCCTAGGAAAGCAAGAAAGATTTTTGTTGTGGTTCTTTTTAAGTTCCCAAATAAGGTGTGAGTTTAATTTTTAACTTTAAACCAGAAATGAAAGAAATTTAAATTTTTAACTAACTTAGCTAAGTTAGTAAAAACTTCAAACTACTTTAAATCTAGCTTAAAAAAAAGCTCCAACTTGCAATTTAAATCATTAGCAACCTACAAAACAAATAGTTAATTAGTTAGCAAAATGATGGCTTTGTGGACTTTCCCAAGTCTAACTTTTGAGTTCTCTGTTACAAATTAGTTTCTGTCTTCTGCTTATGATGCACTACAGAATATACTGTATGCACTACAGAATGCCTCAGATGCGTTATCAGGAAGACCCTACGCGCTAAACTGTTTTACCAATGTGTTGGACTATTAAATTCCCTCGCTAAAAGCTACAGAATTTTTTAAAAAAAATTCTATGCACTGGGAGAGGGTTTCTACATGCTAGGAAATGAGTCTAACGCACCGAACAGTATACTGGATGTGCTAAGAAAATTTCTTGATGCGCCAATTCTTGTTTCCCGCGTACTTGCAAAGTTGGTTAAATTCAAAAACTGATTTGATTAATGGGGTTATGCCCCACAGTGGGCGCGAGAAATGTATGCGGGAAAAGTTGTTCAATGAAATCCAGAATGTGCAAATATTCAAAGACTTTCCCACACACCCATGGGACTCTTGGTGCAGGTTATGGAGCCATGAGGAATGGCTCAACTTACCAAGGGTTGTTCCATGGTTCTCTATCTCACAAGGTCCCTCAAGCCAAATGCCTTTTCTCTCAAATCACTGAGTAAAGTGACTTAGGGATGACGAATGCAAGAACGAGGGATGCTTTTGACCAAATTTAGTATGAATGCATCCTATTTATGCATGATTTTAGTAAATGAACTAAATTAGATGATAAGATGACAAGGTTAGTAAAAATACTATCCTAACATGATATACTAGCTATATGATTTAATCTAAGATGATAGAAATACTCTAAAATGATTATTAGATTTATTTCTAATACAAAGAGAGGCTAAATGCTTATTAAAATTAAGTATAAGTATGATGCTAAAGACTTGGATGATAAAATGAGGGGGTGAGGGCTCTATTTATAGAAGAAACAGGGCAATGGATGGTTAGGATTGAAAGCTATCAATCCATGTTTACAATTCTCACCAATGAAATGGTGACAATTGTCAACATAAGACTGCTTGAGAGGAGAGGTAAGAAGCATTAAATGCTTGAGAAGACCTCATGGTTACCTTAGAAGGTAAAGGTTAAGGTTATCCATTGGACAAAGCTTTTACCCAAAGGATAAACTCTTGTGCAAGGGTTAAAGGGATAACCATGGTCAAATCAATGAATGTTTGATGAGACCCCTGGGTTAGATGAGGGTTGAGTTAGGCAAAAAGTCTCTAACCATGCCACAAAGGGTTAGTTAACCATTAATGGTTTGAAGACTTTGGGGACAAATTTGTAAGAGTCCTTCCAAATTTGGGGGTTTTCAACAAGTTAGCTTGTTGAAGGCATAAAGGCTTTAATGCATTTGGAAGACTTTACTCCAAATTTGAGAAGTGACCTCCTCAAATTTAGGGAAAGGGGAAAATTTGAAGGGTTTAGCTTAATTGATTAGGATTAGATAGGTTCTAGAAGAATTTAGGAAGAGGGTTAGGAGGCAAGTGGGAGATGTAGGAAAATGCAAGTGGGTGATGGATAATAGGATTTAATTAAAATAAATTGCTTTATTTCAATTTGGTTGCAAGTTGGGGATTTTAAATAAATTAGATTTATTTAATTGGGGTGAACTATTTAATTAAATGTAAATTTAATTAAAAAGTAGAGAGAAGGAATTTAATTAAATAAAATAATTTATTCAATTAAATGATGTAAAAAGGCTTGTGAATTTAAATAAATAAATTGAATAATTTATTTAATTAAAATAGAGGAATGTGGGTGATTTACTTAAATTAGATTTAACTAAATAGAGGAATGAGAATAAAATGAACATTAAATATTCATTTAGGAATATGGTCATTTTTATACGTCTACAAATGCAATAGGAGAAGGACCTCATATTGCAACAAAAATAATGGAAAGAAAGTGCTACAACAAAAATTAGTTGAGTTGTCCCACCTTTGATGGCAACAACAAGATGTTTGCTAGGGCATAGTTACAAAAAAAAAAACTCGAAAGATGTCATTTAGTTTGGTATATTGCATTTAAAGGGCGTTTTTATGATTAGTATTATGTTGATACATGACCAACACACATGAAGATACAACTGTGTATAAATATTGTTCATATGAATATACAACAAGATGTATCGTTCATATGAAGATACAACTGTGTATAAATATTCAATGATTTCAATTAAAAGATTCTAGACTATTTTGAGCAAAAAGATGAGCAAGAATATTCCATAGAACTAGTAGATATTAAATAACAATCTATGGAATCCCATGTTGTTAAATTTTATCAAGTTGTAATAATAGCACTTGACATGTCTAAAAAAACACTTTTCTATTTTTTAAAGGTTTGTTGGAATCGCTCAAAGTATTATTAAGATTTTTACACCCATTACTCTGCAAGAAGCAATCAAAATAGAATTAAAACTTGAACCATATGTCCTTAAGGGAAAATTTCTTCCTCAATCGAAGGAATCCACCTCTATGCAACATAAAATATTATTTTAAGAATGGGGATCTTATCACACTCACAAAATATCACACCTCCACCACCTATAACGAAGGCATGTGACTGCAACAAAAATAAACTCAAAGGGAAGAATCTATGTGTTTTTTCCTACAAGGAGCCATGGGAACCTCTTAACAAAGGTCAAGTCCATTATATTGAGGTAATTTTTCATAATCGAAATCCTAAATAACATTAGCCACAACCAATTATATAGGAGCATGAAATTAAAAATATGGAGGATAAGGACACTGGTAGATCTTTGAGCACCCATATGCCATCATTTCAAAGTTCAAGTGTTACCCAAGCAATAGATCACATTGCTTATTGATAGTGAGGCACCCACAATTTTGTTGATGAAGGTTTGGTGGTTAAAAGAGGATTAAAAGACAGGGATTTTTAAGGATTCAATGTTATTGTTGATGGTGTAGTGTAGTAAATTACACCCCCTAACAATTTCACACTTATTTTGGACCCACTTTGGCAATTGTACTTAATGTGTACCTAATTCATGTCTAATCATGCTCAGTTTTGGGACCGTTTCCATTAACTTGGTGCATTCCCCTATTCACAACCTTTTTCTTGGTCCAAAATGTTATGGCTTGTGGATGTCAGCTTTGTAAGTAGCGGGAAACTACCCCTCTGATGTTGCCCTTCCCTAAAAATTAAAATTGAAAAGGTGTAAGTTGCATATAAATACAAACTCCAATCAACTATAAGTCACACAATTCAATCCAATTACACATAGATACACAATCAAAGAGCCAAGCATTCAAGTATACATGTATGTTTGTTTCATAAAACATGATCAATCATAATGTGTTCCTCCATGATGAAGTCATGTTCATTAACATCATTAAAGAAACATCAAGCCTAATTTGAGACTTCAAGCCAAGGGTTTCATATCCAGGGTAACATTTGTCAATTCAACCATTTCCATGATTGTTTGTTTCCTTGTCCTTATGAGGATAAGCGTATTTTTTTTATCAATCATTGTTCTAATGGAGGTAGGGACACCAACACAAGGTTTGACTTAGGCAATCCCCTATACAACACAACCCTTTTCTCATTTTCTATGGGTGCAGGCTCAAAACCAATAACAAAGAGTGTTATGGGTGTGCAAAGAAGACAATGATAAACATTCCCAAATTTCAAATAGGTGAAGACCCCTGGACTAGGGCACTCAACACATGTGATGAATTTTGAAGAGACATACCTATAGTACCTCCTCTCTACAAAGTTTTTTCATTCTATTTGCATAGGCACCCTCATATTGGGATGTCCAACACACCAATCCAAAAATTCTATGGCTAGCTTGCAAGTATAGGTTCCTTTCTATGTCCTCTTTTGATATATGAGCTTCTATGTTAGTTTTATGTTATTTAATCCATTATTATTGTTAAAATTAATCATTTTCCTATTGTTCTACCTGGATCTTAAACATACATCTCATAATTTTAAATTCATTACAAAACAAAAGGAAAATTAATCCAAAGTGTTCAACTCTCCTATTTGGACTATGGTTGAACCTTATTAATATTCCCAATGATATGCAACAAGGATACAAGATCTTAGTTTCATTCATAGACCAAGGATCTCATTTCCACCCATATCATTTTGGTGAACCTGACATATCTTATGTTGCAAATGTGAAGTTGGTGATATGTCAGTATGGTTGTCATTGATGTCAACGCACTAGTTCTATGGTTTAGTGATTGGTTTTTGCTCCACATTTTTTATTTATTGCATAATTGTTCAGGATGCATTGGAATGCCATTGGATATTGCCTTGAAATGCTATTCTTGTGTTTTGGTGGTCCGGAAGATGTGCTCTGAAATTCTATTCAGTATTGGTGATTTTTTTGGCAAAGTTTGCATTTCTCCGCATTTTTTATTTTGTTGATGAGATTTCAGATTTATGTTATTCATGTCTTTAACTTTGATATTATTATTTGGAACGTGATGATGATCTTTGGAGTCATAGTTGTTGATATGTTCATTCTAGGTCTAGTTGAACTTGAATGATTCTATTTTTGCTCCAACATTTGTGGTGTATGGATAACATGTTTTTTTGATCGATGTTGTGTTGTGGTGTGGTCCACTTCTGATTCCTTTTCTACCACGAGAATGTTTAGTGCTGACCTATTTCAAAATGTGTTTTGGTAAATTGTTTTGTGGCCAACTTGGAGAGATTCTTAATTCAAGAGACCAATATAAATTGAGGATGATTGTAATGAAAAATAAGTAATGGAAGCAAGTGGATTGAAAAGGAAGATCTATTTTCTATGAATGTGTGTGAGGTTGTGAAGTTGTCATTGAGCAATGAGATTGTGTGCTATTATTGTTTGGTACCAGTGGCAGTGAGCCAAAGGCTTCTTTTGGCATTGCAGTGTTGTGGCAATTGTGCTTCAATGGTGGATTCTTTCTTTTTCCTTCTTCTTCTTCTAGGTAGTGAGCCAAAGGCTTCTTTTGGCATTGCAGTGTTGTGGTAGTTGTGCTTCAATGGTGGATTATTTATTTTTCCTTCTTCTTCTTCTAGGTAGTGAGCCCTTTATTTTTGGTGGTTGTAGCTAGGTAGTGAGCCCACCTACAATGAGCATTCTAGCAGTGAGCCACCCTTTGTAAAAATCACCTTAACTAGTTTCACCCTAACAGGTGTTTCATAATTAATAATTAGCATTCTCTGTGGTTTTTCACTCCTTGGGTTTTTTCCATGTATATCTTGTGTTCTTGTGTATGTGTGTGCTCTTTCATGCTTATATCTGTTTATTGTTAAGTTATCAGAAGTTTGTTTATCAGATCTATTTATGTGGATTATGTAAAAGATAATAATTGGTACAACTGATTCACCCCCCCACACCCCCCCCTCTCAGTTGTCCGAGATATTCAACATCTTATTTGTATTTTCAAATCTGATTTTCATATATTTAATTAGTTTATACTTGCATTATTTTTTGAAATATATTGCTTATGCACTTACATTGCATACATCTAAGATAGTTACTTCACCAACTAATCATTATGGTGCTCCCTAAATGTTTGCATAAATTTTTAATTGGGATTTTCAGAGCTGAGTTATTTACATAAAAAAATAGATTTAAATGCAATTATTTCTTAAATATATTGCTTATGTGCTTGCATTGGTCAATTAATCAGAATATTGTTATCTCACATTACTTAATTAATTGGTTAATTGACCATAAAATTGTTATTTAACACGGTTTAATCAATTGGTTAATCAACTACATCATTGTTATCATTACATATCTCTTAATTAACTAGTTAATTAATAATATTAAATTTATTTCATAATATATTTGCGATAAATTTTGTGATGAAAACCAAAGCATTTAAACCTTGAACAAATTTCCCTCTTTTCTTCTAGTTTTCTTCCTTCTCTTTCTAGGAAGAAGTGTGAGTTTATAGAGCTTGTACTTGTTTATGAGTTTCATAACTTGTTTGGAATTTGACATCCTTTTGAGAAGAAGTTACTAGTCATGGATTCTCATGCTTTAACTAGTAATTATCTTGATCCTAAGTTGCATGTTGACTTGTTTCCACCAAGCAACTTAAGAGTTTATCCTTCCTTCATTCCAACTCACATTTTTCCTACTATACATGAAAACCCTTCCCCTCATGATTTTCATGATGAGGATGACCCTTGAATTAAAGTATCTAACAAACAATTGAAGAAGCTTGATAAGGAATTTGAAGGCCTTCAATAATTTGTGAGTATAAAACACTTGGTATAGGAGAGGCAATCCCCTTGATTAAAAGTCTAAGGAAATTGTTACAAAGTGATTCACAAGGTGTAAATATCTTGTGTAGCATAGCTTGCATAATGGAGGAAAACATAATGACCATAACTAGTTGTGTAGAAATTTTTGGATATACCACTCATAAAAACCAAGTTAAGACCCAAATACCCATGCCTACAACAAAATGGTAATGTCATACATGTCAGTAATGGTCCTAATCCTATTAATAAATATACCTATATGTAACCTTACTCTAATCTTCCTTTTATTTCTCGAAATACCCAACAACCATCTCAACCCCCAGATGTCATATTATTCCACACACATAGCATAATGTCCCCTTCAATCCACCATCACATTCCAACTTTTCACAAACCAATTCACCTATCAATACCGTCGTAAGCCAATTGTTGCAAAATGTATCATCATTATAACCAAATTTGGCCAACATAAGCCAAACCCACTCCCAACTAACTCTTCCATTGTATTGCACAAGTAGCCCACTTTCATATGACATCCTAAAGACTCCCATCCCATGACATATAGAGGTACCACCTTTTGATAAATACAATGGGAAAGTTTATCCTAATAATTATGTGTCAACATTTACTACTTTATGCAGTGATTTCATTATTGAGGAGGCCCTTCTTGCAAAACTTTTTCCTAGATCCTTGAAAGACACTACTATGCATTGGTTTTTCTCTTTGCCTAATAATTTAATTAACATTTTTTACAATTCGTTAACAAATTCTTGGAATGTTTTCAAAACAATATTGGACCAAAAGCTAGATTAACCAATTTAGTGCATTGTAAATAAGGTTTGAAAGAGAAATTGATTGATTTTATTGGTAGATATCAAAATTTGAATTCACAAATATCTTATTCTCTTCTTGATGATAATGTTTGAAGAGTTTTCATTGGTATTTTGCATCTATTCACTAGAGAAGATTTTGCTCATGAAATCTCCATCATTCACACACTTACTAGAACACTTGGGTTTGGGCTGAACTACCTGGACCCTCTTGGGAGGGTCCATCCCCTCCGATCAACCATCGAGTAACTGTGGCTAGGAGTTATAATTGAGTAGGGCAAGCCCTAAAATTTTATGGATTGATTAATTAACCCCTACTATTCTATGGGAGAAAAGGCAGATAGGTCGGATAAACCTGCTAGCCCTTTAGAATAGTAGTAATTAATTTGTAACCCCCCAATGTGGGGTGGGTGGGAGGCTATAGATTGCTAGCTATTATGTGCATAACAATTCATGATTATCAACTTTTAGTTAGTCAATATGACAGTTCTTCATCTATGACTCTAGTTGTTAAATCTAAAGAGGCTCCTCAAAATTATGAAGCCTTTAAGAAGCAAAACATTAACTCTATTAGGATAAACACTCACTCTTCCAATAACATTTAAACCCAAGTTGCAACTACAACTCCTTCCATTGTAGCTCACTTTTATTCTAGACCAAAGAATTGACACTTTACATGAATTTTTGAGTCCTTACATTCTATTATTATTCAATTTCTAACAAATTTGATTAAAATTCCCCCATTTATCTCATAGACAATTCCAAACTTTTAGCTCCTTCATTTAACCCAAAGGCCTTTTGTCATCATCATCAAACTCCTAGACATGATAGCAAGCAATGTATGTGTCTAAGCCATGAAGTATAATGCCTCATTGGATCTAATATCATAGAGATGGATGGTGTAAATCATAAAGGAAATAAATCCATAGCACCTCCTAATTAAAACTTGTAAACATGTAACAATCCATTGTCTTCCCATTCCAAAAATGTTGTTGAGCCTAATGTTGATTACATATACAACGATTCCCAAACCAACCAAGCCAAACATCTAGTGATTGTGATAGAAATGTATCCTAAACAAGAGAGACCCAAACTTAAGCTTGAACCTAATATCACCTTTACCCAAAGCGATAACTCAATGCATGCACCTAATGGACCATTATACATCACTACTAGAATTAAAGACAATCCCACACATTGGGTTCATATTAATCGATTACTTATGGTTAATGTATCCATATAATAATTCATTTATACATATGAATTATATCAATACACTTATGATAAATATGAAGTCTTGATTAGGGTGTGTGATGGTTTCAAGTTAAATTTGGTGCTAAAATCATGTTCAATTTCATGTGAAGTTGGCTCATCCTTGGCTCATTTCCATGAAGGCAAGTCCTTTCATAGTTCATAAGTGTTTGAAGTTCCTATTTGAAGAACAAGTGCAAACTATATATTATAGTGGGTTCTATCCCTTTTTTGAATGTGGAAACTTTACATGTAACTAATTTTATCCTCAACAACTTCAACCCATTTGACCTCATTGGGATACCTTTTTCCTTTCCAACCAAAATTTTAAGTCCAAGAGAATAGATGAATAATCCTTAGGTAGTTCCTTGAGACCCACTCTAACTATTACCCCTAAGGATCCCTCAATTTTCATGGATGATGAAGTAACTATTCTTTCCCAACAAGTAATGAGTGAACCAAATATTAGATTGGGAATCCTCCCTCTTCCTAGAGTTTCTAGTGTAACTCCTCTATCCTATAAAGGACAATGAGTAAAACACCCAACACCATTTGGACCCCTTCCTATCTCTCAAACATTAGAGGTTCCTTTTTTTCCTTCCTTTTGTTTCTAGAGAAAGGGAATAAAAGTAATTTATGTTGAGTGATAGAAAATTCTAGGTTCTACATAAGTTTCAAACCATAATCGACAAAATTGTAGTTTGAGAGGACACCATTGAAGACATTCTACTAAGGCTTGTGAGCTTGTTGTTAGAAGTGAGTCTTCTTCTAAGAAATTCGATGTTAATTTGGCCCCACCTCCTCAACCTTCCTTACTTTCATCTACTCCTAGAGATGCTCCTTACTTTACCAATCATCATCAAGAAGAAGAAGTTGTTGATTCCAAGGGATTCTTGTCCTCTTATTAAACCACCTATAATAATAAATTTGGATGATGATTCAAGTAACATGGTTGAAACTAATGAAAATGATTCTAATTTGTCCTTGATTTTTTCTAAAGAATTGACTTTAGCTACTAGTGAGATACATAATGATCTAGACATCATTAGAGAATGGTCCATGTTTGGAACTAGACATAGTGCCTTTTATTGTCTTAGTTGTAGCTCCTTTAGCATATTTCCCATTGTCTCTTTTTAATGTTTCAAGCAAGATGATTTTCTAGCTATCTCATTGGTACAATACATGTTTATCTCTATGACAAGTTTGCTTATATGTAATGTGATTCACCATGATTTGATGTTTGGGGACTCTTGTATTTTTCAAGTTTTCTTTGGATGACCCTTGAGGCTCTATTGTCATAAGAATATAAAGAGACACATCTTGTTGTGATATTCCTTTATTTGTATCTCCATTCTTCTATCTATCATATATATGTTATGTCGTATATGTGTTTATGTCGTAGATGTGCTTTTGTGTTGTCTTTTGGGGATGATGTAAATCATTAAGGCTTTTTGGTCTCTTCCATATTGTATTGGCTTCCCTTATATATGCTTTGACCGTGTTTATGCCCTCTATCTTTTCTAGCATTAATCTCTCCAACCTTTGTTTTGTTCAAAGTTCTTTGGTTTGCATCTCTAAATTTATTTTCTTTTGTGGAGGGTAGTTGTCAAGGACACTTCATCAATTTCTCGTGTTTTGAGTTGCTCCTCCTCCTTTTTTGCTCTTTCTCATCATGTTTTTAATGCTTCAATGAGGGAGTCTTGAAAGATATGCATCAAATCTTCTAGTGTTTTGTTGGAGGCTACTAGATGCCTGATTCTGGAATTTTATCTTATCACCTTTTTATTTGTGGTCATATTTGGGTATATCGGTAGAGTATCCTTCATCAACTTCTTGTCAAATGAACCACTATATAGTTTATCTTCACAATTGATCTTGATGGTAACAAGCCTGAGGTATCTTCCAAACCTTCTTTTGTTTTTTATTAGGTGTCGATTACCTAGGAGGTGGTGCAGGAGCACCTCATGACTAAGATAATAAGAGAAATAAAGGCTAAAGTACACACATGATAATGTGACCTTTCAATCTATGTAATAGGGTAGTCTTGTTTGTTTGATGTTTGATTTGTTTGTAATAAACCCCACCTTGTTACCCAATGACATGGATTTGGCAAATTGATAAGCCACCATGGGCATATGAGCCTGGGGGTATTTGGTTGAGTATTTTTATAGGTTTTTATGTGTTGGATATTTCTTAGGAAGGTTTAGGACATGTTGAAGCACCTCTAGGTAGGCGGATTTAACATATGTCAAAAATTGCTCAAACTTGACAACTTTTAATGACAACTTTTGGTTGCAAATAGCAACTTCCTTCCAACGGTCACCTTGATTAAAAATGTGGTTGATAACCATTGAGGAATGTATAGAATATCATCCGCAATAATCATTGGGATGAGAGAATGACATTATGAACTTTTGGCATCGTTGAAGCAATATATTTCTGAGCATTTCCTGCAATTCCGTTATTCTACACAGTGTACCATACTGTACGATCATTTTGGAATTAGGAAACTAGTGGGATGTGTTAGAGTGGCCAATCACCTTTCAAATGCATCAATTTTGAGGTCCTAATTCACCAATACAAGGAAGAAATAGGCAATTTTCTGGAAGTGTTCTAGATTTGACAGTTTTGTCTAGGGTTTTGCAAAGAAATGACCTTACCTTGTTGATCCTTCATTGGTAGTTCACATATTTGGAGGGGATGAAAGTATGGCCAATGTATTTTAGTATTTTGAAGGCCTTTTTCAGGTTAGGACTAGTTGGAGGTGAGGGTTTGATCCATTAAGGTGGGCAACTCCATGTGGCCACCGTGCAAGTGTAAGCAAACAAGTCTCACATCAGGGGTTAAATGTCTGATCATGGACTAAGAATTAGGAATTGGTATATTTGAAATGTCTTAAGAGTATTACTTGAGTTTTTTTGGTGAGTTAAGGTCTGTGTCTACACACTCCTTTGTAAAATAGGCCTAATTGGGCTATACCGGTCTCCTAACCAAAGTAGGGTTTGGATTCTTGTGTTCCCTACCGGTAAGAACCCTTAGGATATGTTTAGTAACTCCCCAAAGGGTATCCAAATCCACAATATTTTGTCTAGTATTTTGGAGAAATAAAGAGTTATGTGGAAAACCGGTCTGGCAGGGCTACTAGGTTTTGTAGGCCTTGTTGTAGCAGTTACCCAAACCGGTAGAGGGAACCCGAATTCAATTATTGAAGGAGGTCTCCCTGACCTAGGGGAATTCAAATCAAACCTTAAATAGCCATTTTTGCATTGGATAAGGGACCAAACCATTGTTGACCATAGGATCCTTGTATCGGTCAATGAAAGAGACCTTGTACTGGTAGTCTTTTGTTTGGAAGAAAGGGATGTGGGATTTGTCAAACTGATATTCCTTAACCCCTAGCATTTTTGTGTGATTGCTAGGGTCCTTGGTGTGTTATAGGATTATGGGAACCTATCCTATACCTATACCAGGACTCTGCATCAGATTGGTATCAGAGCGAAGGAGGAATCCTTTTGGGAAGAAGAATAGTACATGTCAGCAGAAGAATTAGAGGGTGAGGCTAGAAGAATGCCTCCAAAGGTGACAAATGTGGAACTTTCCAGGATGGTGCAAGAGAATAGAGAAGAAAAGGATTGGCTTAGAAGGTTGATTGAGAACTTGGAAGGCAGGCTGGAGAGAGGACTTGATGGCTCAGAGGAAGTGGGAGAAGAAGAGGAGAACCCACAAGGGCAGGAAGAAGAGGAAGTTCCTGCAGAGCATAGGTACCTGGTCAATGCCTTGAAGTCTATGGAGAGGAGAACCATGGACCATAAATCAAACCTTCCTATTTTCAGTGGGAAGATGGATGCCGATGGAGTGATGGACTGGATAGTGTCCTTAAACAACTTATTTGAATGTGAAGACATTGCTGACAACCAAAAAATGAAGATTTCCAAGCAAAAAATGCAGGGAGTATCCCTGACATGGTGGAATTTTGTGGAAGGAGAAAGAGTGAAAGAGGGAAGAGGAATGATCACCTCTTGGAAGAAGATGATTACAGAGATCAACGGAGTATATGTACCTAAGGACTATGAAGTCCAATTACACAAGAGAAGGCAAAATCTCAAACAGAAAGAGATGGATGCGTGTGCCTATACTGAAGAATTTCAGAAATTGAGTATAAAGTCTAAGAAGGTTGAAGATGAAAGTGAAAGAGTGGCAAGGTATCTAAACAACCTAAGGTGGAACATACAAGAAGAGTTGAACCTCTTGTTCCCTGACACTATTCATAGATGCTATCAATTAGCATTAAAGGTAGAGGAGAAGCTCAAAAGAAGACAAGAGAAAAACAATAGAGGAAGGGGTAAGCAACCAAGAGAAAGGAGCAACTTCAGGGGAAGAGGATCAAATTTTGAATTTCAAGGAGAGAGTAGTCAAGACTCCTAAAGGAATGACAACAACAACAAAGGTAAATTCAGGGGTAGAAGGCCAAATTTCAGAGGAAGACCATCAGGAAGAGGAGTAGGACCAATAAAATGTTTTAACTGCAACCAAGAGGGACACATTGCCAACAAATGCCTAGAGAAGATGGGGTCTAGTTCCCAAGGACAAAGGAGAGCCAATCTAACCCAAGAATTAGATTACCAAAGCAGTAGTAAACCTGATTTATATGGGTATTCAAAGACCGGAGAGGCACTAATGTTGATTAGAACCCTTTTGAAGGTACCAACACCTATGGAGCCACCTCGGAGGAAGACTATCTTCCGCACCACTTGTCAATCAGGAGGAAAGGTATGTAAATTTATGGTTGAATCAGGGTCCACTAAGAGTTTTGTGTCAATAGAAATGGTAGAGAAGTTGAAATTGAGGAGGATACCGCATCCATACCCCTATAAGGTGTCTTGGCTCACAAAAGGGCAACAAAATCTTGTAGAAGAGCAGTCATGGGTAGAATTCCAGATAGGAGCATATAAAGATAAGATTTTGTTTGATGTTGTTAACATGGATGCTTGTCACCTCTTGTTTGGAAGACCATGGCAGTATGACCTCAAAGCACACCATGATGGCTTTAGGAATACCTATTCCATCACAAAGAATGGCAAGGTCATAAAGCTGCTGCCCTTGACTGAAAACAATGAAGAGCAGAAAGAAACTAAGGCCAAAGTGATGATGATGGAGGGAAAACCATTCCTCAAGGAGATAAAGATGGAAGAAGGAATATGCTTTGCATTTCTTCCAATACCAACCTCAAAGGGGAAGCCTGTTGCAAATGATAGGGCAGAAGGAAAGGACAAGGATCTCAGTCTGAAAGTGAAGGAGATCATTGGCAGATACCAAGGAATAGTTGCAGATGGAGTACCAAGGAGTTTGTCGCCAATGAGAGAGATCAGTCACTGTATTGACTTGATCCCAGGGGATACATTGCCTAACAAGGCTGCATACAAACTCATGCCACAATAAAATGAGGAGATGGCAAGGCAAATTCAGGAGTTGCTAGATTCTGACCTGATTGGAAAGAGCCTTATCCCATGTGCAGTATCTGTTGTTTTGGCACCCAAAAAGGATGGAATATGGAGGATTTGTACTGACTCAAGAGCTCTCAACAAGATCATTATAAGGTATAGATTTCCAATGCCTAGGATAGAGGATTTGTTTGATTGTTTTGGGGGTGCAATTTTTTTTCCTAAAATTGATTTAAAGAGTGGATACCACCAAATTAGAATTAGGCCTGGTGATGAGTGGAAAACAACCTTCAAAACAAATGAAGGGTTGTATGAATGGAAGGTTATGCCATTTGGTTTGTCTAATGCCCCAAGTACATTCATGAGACTCATGAATGAAGTTTTGAAAGAATTCACAGGGAAGTTTGTAATAGTGTATTTGGATGACATCCTAGTATTTAGCAGGACAAAGGAAGAACACTTGAGGCATCTAGACATGGTTTTGAAAAAGTTGAGTGAGGAGGAATTGATGATCAATATGGAGAAGTGTTTTTTCATGCAGGAAGAGCTCATCTACCTAGGATTTGTGATCTCCAAAGGTCACTTGAAGATGGATCAGGATAAGGTAAATGCAATTCTTTCTTGGTCTACTCCTAAGACTATTGGTGAAGTTAGAAGTTTCCATGGATTAACCACATTTTATAGAAAGTTCATAAGAGGTTTCAGTCAAATATGTGCTCCAAAGTTGGAAACCATAAAAGGTGGTAAAAAGTGCAAGTTTTCTTGGACAAAGGAGGCGGATGAGGCATTTGAAACTCTCAAGAAAAAGGTAGCTCAACAACCGGTTCTTGCTTTACCTAATTTTAACAAAGTGTTTCAGATTGAATGTGATGCTAGTCATGTGGCCATAGGAGCAGTCATAAGACAAGAAGGCAGACCTATAACATTCTTTAGTGAAAAACTCAATGAGGCAAAGAGAAAATATTATTCTTATGACCTAGAAATGTATGCACTAGTTCAGGGATTGAAAAAATGGAGACATTATCTACTACCAAAGGAATTTGTGGTCTATACTGACAACCAAGCCTTGAGTTTCATTAATAGCCAAGAAAGGATAAGCCATAGGCATATGAAGTGGGTAGAATCCCTACAAGCCTATACCTTTTCCATAAAACACAGGAAAGGAGTAGCCAACAAAGTGGCACATGCACTGAGTAGGAGAGTGTTAACCATATCTGAAATCCAATTAGAAAGCATTGGGATTGATGCAACGAAAGATATGTATGTTGCAGATGAGGACTTTAAGGAGATTTACAAGGCATGTACTAATTTTGGTGAAAGGTATCATGTGGAGTTTTCTAATTTTTTGATTGAAGATGGACTTCTTTTCAAAGGTGGGCAATTGTGCATACCAAAGTGCTCATTGAGGACTAATATCATCAAGGAAAAGCATAGTGAAGCTATGACAGGTCATTTTGGTTTGGATAGGACACTTGAATTGGTAAGAAGGCACTACTTTTGGCCCAAATTGTAGGTTGATGTAAGAAAGTTTGTAGATACATGCACCATTTGCCAAAAGGCAAAAGGAAGAAGTACCAATGTTGGTCTCTATCAACCCTTACCCATTCCCTCAAGACCTTGGGAAAGTGTGTCAATGGACTTTGTAATGGGTTTACCTAAGACCCAAAAGGGGTTTGACAGTGTATTTGTGATAGTGGATAGGTTTAGTAAAATGACACATTTCTTGCCATGTAAGTCCACTAGTGATGCATCTTATATAGCAAATTTGTTGAGATGTCTTACAAGGTAGCATAGTGAAAAGTGGGATTCAATCTTACCTCAGGCTGAGTTTGCCTACAATGACACTATAAATAGAAGCACATGGAAGTCACCATTTCAGATTGTGTATGGGTTGTATCCAAGAGGGGTATTGGAGTTGAGAAAACTACCCCATACGGATCCCATAAGTGCAGATGGTGAGAGGTTTGTTGAAGCCATAAAGGAAGTTCATGAGCAGATCAAAATACAACTTCAATTCATCAGAAAAATACAAAGAACACGCAGATCAGAAAAGGAGAGAGGTACAATTTCAAGTTGGAGATTTGGTTTGGGAAAATTTGATGAAGGGAAGGTTACCCAAGGGTAAACACACTAAGCTCATGCAAAGGAAAGTAGGACCATGTCAAATCTTGAAGAAGTTTGGCACCAATGCTTATGAAATTCAATTACCATCAAACTTTGTCATATCTTCTATTTTTAATGTTTGTGATCTAACTCCTTTTAAAGGTGACTCTATTGCAGGTAACTCACAACAGGTCCTAGAAGAAGCAACAAATATAGATTTTCCTAAACATGAGCCACCTAAACTTGAAAAAGTGTTGGACAACAATATTGTAAAGAAGACCAGGAAAAATGAGTACAAGCAATACTTGGTCAAATGGAAAGGAAAACCAGACTTTGAATCCATTTTGTTGGATGAAGATCAGATCAAGAAGCATGGCACTACATTACATTACCTCATCTCAAGTGGATTTGAGATTCATTCACCCCGGGAGTATGGTGCAGGAGCACCTCATGACTAAGATAATAAGAGAAATAAAGGTTAAAGGACACACATGATAATGTGACCTTTCAATCTATGTAATAGGGTAGTCTTATTTTTTTGATGTTTGATTTGTTTGTAATAAACCCCACCTTGTTACCCAATGACATGGATTTGGCAAATTGATAAGCCACCATGGGCATATGGGCCTGGGGGTATTTGGTTGAGTTTTTTTCTAAGTTTTTATGTGTTGGATATGTCTTAGGAAGGTTTAGAACATGTTGAAGCACCTCTAGGTAGGCGGATTTAACATATGTCAAAAATTGCTCAAACTTGACAACTTTGTTGACAACTTTTAATGACAATTTTGGTTGCAAATAGAAACTTCCTCCCAACGGTCACCTCGGTTCAAAAGGTGGTTGATATCCATTAGGAAGGTATAACATGTAATCCCCAATCATCATTGGGAGGAGAGAATGACTTTGTGAACTTTTGGCATCATTGAAGTAATATATTTATGAGAATTTCCTGTAATTCCTTTATTCTACACGGTGTACCGTATTGTACGATCATTTTGGAATTAGGAAACTAGTGGTATGTGTTAGAGTGGAAAATCACCTTTCAGATGCATCAAGTCTGAGGTCCTAATTTGCCAAGACAAGGAAGAAATCGACAAATTTCTGGAAGTGTTCTAGATTTGACAGTTTTGTCTAGGGTTTTGCAAAGAAATGACCTTACCTTGTCGATCCTTCATTGGTGGTTCATAGATTTGGAGCGGATGCAAGTATGGTGAATTTATTTTATGATTTTAAAGGCCTTTTACAAGTTAGGACCATTTGGAGGCGAGGGTTTGATGCATTAAGGTGGGCAACTCCATGTGGCCACTGTGTAAGTGTATGCAAACAAGTCTCACATCAGGGGTTAAAGGTTTGATCATGGTCTAAGACTTAGGAACTGGTGTATTTTCAATGTCTTAAGAGTATTCCTTGAGTCTTTTTGGTAAGTTAAGGTCTATGTCTACACACTCCTTTGTAAAATAGGCCTAATTGGGCTATATCGGTCTCCTAACCAAAGTAGGGTTTGGATTATTGTGTTCCCTACCGGTAAGAACCCTTAGGATATGTTTTGTAACTCCCAAAAGGGTATCCAAATCCAGGATTTTTTGTCTGGTCTTTTGGAGAAATAAAGAGTTAAGTGTGGAAAATCAGTCTGGCAAGGCTACTAGATTTTGTAGGCCTTGTTGCAACAGTTACCCAAACTGGTAGAGGGAACCTGAATTCAATGATTGAAGGAGGTCTCCTTGACCTAGGGGACTTCAAATAAAACCTTAAATAGCCATTTTTTCATTGGAGAAGGGACCAAACCATTGTTGACCATAGGGTCCTTGTACCGGTCAATGAAAGAGACCTTGTACCGGTAGTCTTTTGTTTGGAAGAAAGGGATGTGGGACTTGTCAAACTGATATTAATTAACCCCTAGGAGTGTTGTGTAATTTCTAGGGTCCTTGGTGTGTTCTTGGATTAGGGAACCTATCCTATACCTATACCAAGACTCTGCATCAGGAGGAGTCCAATTTGTATGCTTTTTCCTTCTTATTATAATAGTGCCTTTGAGGATTCTTATTAAATTGGGGCCCTTCATGGAGGGGTAGTGGGGGATGGCCTCTTCCTTGGTGTGATAATTTCACCTTGTGTAGATTATGATTGTAGTTTTCCAGATAATTTCTCCTAGGGGTGGCCTTAGACTATTCCTTTATTTGTATCATACCAAATCCTCATTTGCCATGGAATCTATCTTTCATTTTCTCCATATTCTTGATAGTTTTTTCCTTTTGAACTAACTCCATACATTCTTGATTTGTGGGGTATCATTCTGCTTGAGGGTTACTGGGGAGGCTCAATAAATTTGCTTCATATGATTCAATTTTGGCATTGAGAATCTATAAGGTTCGAGGTTTTATAGCCTCCATCATGGTAAAGTCTTTGTCTACTAGAAAAGTTATGCTATCCATGTATTTTCAGACTATATCATAAGAGATTCTTTCTCTAGTCTACATGTTCTCCTAAAAATTGTGAGAAACCCCTAGTATATGGTTGTGAAGGAGGAGACATCCTTGAAATTTCAAACATGGTCTTGTACTTGTGCCACAACTAGCCTATCGGGGTCCCACACCTTCCTCACATAGGTTGGTAATGAATTCATTATCCCATGCTACCTCCTCCACATATGTTATATCCTCTGGTTCCTAAAGTGGAATGTGGACTATTCTCTATCATCTACAAAATATTTTTTTCCTTCCAGAAGTCGACTGCACCATTGACATTAACAAACCATCTTAATCTTAATAAAGACTCTAAAAGTATTTAATGAATCCTTCATCTTGACCACTTCAAAGTCTACAATTTTTTCAATGCCTTTAATGTTCACTTCAACATTTCTCCTTGTACATAATGTCTCCAATGTAGAGCCATCTACTAAAATTATATTCATGGGTGACTTTACATATTTAGGCCTTCTAACCTTTTTCCCTTGTAGTTGTTGGAAGGATATGCATATTTGCATTGAGATCTACCATAAAATATTTCACCCTATTATCAATTAAATGTACATTGATGAGTAGTGGACCATTCTTCCAATTTCGATCTTTAGACATTTGGTTAATTTGTTATTGCTTCTATTTATTCCAATACTTTTCCAATTGTTTCAATTTTACTACCAAGTCTTTTTGTGTAATGTCCCCACTTTGAAATATAATTTAATAATAAATAATAATACCAAAATTAAAATACAAAAGAATAAAAAATAAATAAAAATTTAAATATAATTAAATTTGGTTAAAGTTAACGAATGGTCAAAAGGCATGAAATGTTAAGTTGTGCCTCCCCTAAATATGAGGTATAAAAGGGAGAAGATAACCTCATTTGAAGGGTGATAATTTGGGAACGAGAAGTGCAGATCTGATTGTGAAAGGTTGTGTCTCTTTCAAAGGGTAGAAATAATGAAGAGTTGCACTCTTTCAAAGGGTGCCAATGGTGCAAGGATGTGTCTCCTGCCAAAGGGCATGCATGATGAAGAGGTGTGACCTCTCCCTCACATTGAGAGATATAAAGGAAAGGAATCAAACATATATATTGAAATCACCATTAATTAGATAAGACCAGAACTGTTATTAAGTTACAAGTAGTAACATACTTGTTCTTGGTGGTAAGCATGGGGATGTTCTTAATATATGGCGCCTAATAATGTTCTTATGCAGAATTTAATAATAATATTAATATAGAATGCATTATGTATGATAGTGTAATAATGCCTTTCTATCACTAACCGTTGATATGATGATTAAGTAAATTATATGATGGAGTCTATAATACCTTTCAATCTCAATAGCCAATTATGGAGGGAGTATACAAAGAAGAAAGAGCACTAGGCTCCAGTAGGTATGCTAACCCCGAGTGTGGGCCAAGAGGCCAAGTTGATGAGGTCCTTGGTGCTCTTGGGCTTGTTGGAGAGGGATAGACTCGAGGCACCTTGTGTGATTCTCCTTGAGCTCCATAATAGGGACAGGTGTAGGGAGAGAAAGGGTTGTTGAATCCTTCACATAAATTGGGCAATATATAAAGAATGTTGAATATATGATATATCATAACATAATGGAAATGTTGACTAACCTATTGTGTAGGTTTCAAACTAAGCTTTAGTTGACAATAGTGTCCCTCTATTGTATTTAATTTGCACTAAAATTGTGATTCTAGGTTAGAATATAAGAGGGTCTATTAGGGAACATTACAAATGGTATCAAAGCTTTGATACTGCTATCCTATAGGGTAAACTTTAATCAATGAATCATTCTAGTCAATAAGAAGGAATCCAACAACACATGCATTTGTGTGTATGCTCTGTATTTGCAAATATCCATGTGTATTCTTCATGTTTGGTTCGTGCTTGATATGTTTCCAGCATGTTTATTCTAAGCATTTTCAAAGCCATTTCATATTGGAAGTCATTTACAAAACTCCATGATCATTGCTTGAGGACAAGCAATCTTGGGTGGGGCGGAATGTAATGTCCCCACTTTGAAATATAATTTAATAAAAAATGATAATAAAAAATTAAGATACAAAAGAAAATAAAATAAAAAATATAATTAAATTTGAATAAAGTTAATGAATGGTCAAAAGGCATGAAATGATAAGTTGTGACTTCTTTAAATATGAGGTATAAAAGGGAGAAGAGAACTCATATGAAGGGGGATAATTTGGGAATGAGAAGTGCATATCTGATTGTGAAAGGTTGTGTCCCTTCAAAGGGCAGAAATAATGAAGAGTTGCACTCTTTCAAAGGGTGCTAATGGTGCAAGGATGTGTCTCCTGCTAAAGGGCATGCATGATGAAGAGTTGTGACCTCTCCCTCACATTGAGAGATATAAAGGAAAGGAATAAAAAACATCCATTGAAATCACCATCGATCAGATCATATTAGAACTATTATTAAGTTACAGATAGTAACATACTTGTTCTTGGTGGTATGCATGAGGATGTGCTTAATATACGACACCTGATAATGTTCTTATGCAAAATTTAGTAATAATATTAATATAGAATACAATATGTATGATAGTGTAATAATGCCTTTCTATCTCTAATTTTTCATATGACGATTAAGTAAATTATATGATGGAGTCTGTAATACATTTCAATCTCACCATCCAATTATGGAGGGATAATACAAGGAAGAAAGAACACTAGGCTCCAGCAGGTATGCCAACTCCGAGTGTGGACCAAGAGGCCAAGTTGATGAGGTCCTTGGTGCTCTTGGGATTATTGGAGAGGGATAGACTAAAGGCACCTTGTGTGATTCTCCTTGAGCTCCATAATGGAGGTTAGGTGTAGGGAGAGAAAGGGTTGTTGAATCCTTTATATAAACATGACAATATATAAAGAATATTGAATATATGATCTATCATAGCATAATGGAAATGTTGACTAACCTATTGCAGGTTTAAGACCAAGCTTTAGTTGACAATAGTGTCCTTCTATTGCATTTACTATGCACTAAAATTGTGAGTCTAGGTCAGAATATAAGAGGGTCCTGTTAGGGGACATTACATTTTGTCATACTAAGGAAGTTAAATCCATGAACATCTTTACCTCTTCTTCAACAAAATATCCTACTTGTTCTTTTTGTTGTGAATGATATGGTGTACATCTTTGTCTACTATCTTTTCATGTTGTTCCTAGTAGGCCATAAATATTCCTAACTTTCTTATTATAGACTAGAGTCCCTATATTCCTTATGCTTTGGACCATTTAGGGATTCTCCTCTCCATCCTTATTTTGTTTCAATTTAATATCAAATAATTTTTTTTCTGAGATTTCTTCCTAAGAAATCTCTTGTGTTGCCTTTGATTTTTTATTTTATTCTTTTGTCAATGGTATTTATTCTTTAAAGAAATGGGTCTTCATAAGGGGGTTGTGATTCTTTAAAGAAATGTTTCATTGTTTTGTTTGTAAGTGACATTTGATTGGTTAGTGATCACAACTCTTTGCCCAAAGTTAACATGGATTTTCCTTTATTTTATTCTTTTGTTTTGTTTTTCCTTATACTTCAACTAACTAATTTTTCCAAATATATGTCATTCAAGGGTAAGACCTTTTCAAAGTTTACAAAAATCCAAGAAATTTTCATCTAGTTTTATTGTAATAGATGATAAATCCAATTTGTTTTTAGGGGTTTTGAGAGATTGTGGTAGGGTAGGGGTCTCTATACTACTATGTATTTCATTAACAACAATCTCTTGGATCTGTCATATTCTTCAATACTTTTCTCCAGACTATTTAGTAATCATCTTGGCTTGTTTTGGCATGCAAGTAAGCTCAATAGGATCTTCTCTTTTGTTTCCTTCTTTTATTTCTTCTTTCTTCTAGTAGAACCCCCATCGGCGTGCTCAAAAGCACCCACATTGGCACACTCTAATCTCACCTTTGTTGCGGTCTCCATTCTCCTACAATGTCTTTCTTGTATCTTCATAATTAGCTTTTTTCTCTCCTCCAATTAAACTTTCCTTTGTCACTTAGTTTCCAAATTCATTTCCTCCTTGGTTTCTCTAATATTCTTGCTGCATCCTCTTCCCATGGGGTTTTTTTTTTTGTACTTCCATTACTCATTTATTATCTCACATGGTAGTTATCTATAACTTTTCTTACTTGTCAAATATCTTCATTGATCCCTTGTAGACCTCCTCCCCCTTTCCATTCCCCATCCACTTAGCACCTAACCTCCTCTCACAGGGTAGACATCAAGAGGACAATTTTGTAATTTCATATTCTCTTCATCATCCCCTTGTCTCTTTTATCCGTTATATAGTTTAATTTTTTTTAAAAAATTGTTATCCTCAATAAAACCTAACCAGGATCTCGACAATGGAATTAATATTAGGAAGAAATCTAGAAATATAGATCAAAGTTTTGAGCTCCAATGATTTTTTGATGTTGTAGTCTTACACTCCAAATTGAATCTTATTAAGGAAGACATGGAATCATATCTAAACAATTGATTTCTTAGTTACAAAATATAAAGAACATACACACCACAGAAGATTGAAACCTAAAATTAATTATATTGATTTTATTTATTTAGCATATCATATACACCCTTATATCAACCCATATATTCATATTATATCTCCCCTTTCATTTTTTCTATCTTTATCATGACTGGATATATTTCTCTATTATAGATTTCTCTACACCAGTTGGTCTTCCAGCGCCTTTTTAATTTTATGAACAAAGACATCCTTCTTCCATTTAGGCGTGACGCATGGTAGACCCCGTTGACACTTGGCAAATAATTGCATGCCTTTTGGATTTTGGGCTCATTTTAGCTGAGTCCCCGCCCATTTGTCACGTGTTGCACCTGTAGAGAATTCAAGTCACATCGCGAAGCCTCTTCAAAGAATCTCTGCTTGCTCTCCACGTGTCACACCCATGGGAGGGTTTCACCAAAAGGTCCAAAAAGGTCAGCAGAAGCTCCACGGTCTGTCCACGTATACCAACCATATCCCCACTCTAATGGGTAATGATTCTTGGTCGTTAGGATCACGACAGTCATGAGGAATGAATGATGGAAATAGTTGGGGAAAATATGTGCTTGCATGAACTGGAAAAGTTTTTAAGGGTTTTGGAATCGAGAAAATCACAAGATGGTAGAAGTGGTTACTTCCCCCTAATCATGATCAAAGCAGAGGTGCTCTCCATACTGACAATCAAGGGAGAATCCATGGCCCAAGACTCTCCAACATTGAGGCAGTTGGCATCGCTATTCTGGGCTCACCTTTGCAAAGTTTTTCACTCCTAGTGGTGATACCTTTCTAAAATGTTTAAAAGGCCAGAGGGTAATGGAAAGAAAGGAGGCTCAATCTTTGAGCATTTTTGGGAATTTCATGAGATCCTATTTTCTTGACTCAAAGGAATGGTCTTAAAATTCCTATCAATGTAGCAGTCTTAGAAAAGAAAATAATAGCTTCCCCCCTTTTATTTTCTTGCATGAATCATAATTTGCATTGGAGCCTTAGCATTATTTGTAAATTAATAGGTTGCGCCTTTGTCGCCTTTTTATCACTATGAACGATACTCTGTGTCATTTCGTGAATGTATGATTGGTTTTCTCAATGGATGCTCTATCTCCAGCTCCTTTGTTTATGAAATATGGACATGTATATTCACTCTTCCATTTTTATGAAGAATGGTTTTGGATGACACAAAATATAAAAGGATATGTTATTTAAGGGTACCTGAGTTATTAATTTTGTTTGGCCTTTATGGATGCTTCTTTCAAGAGGATTTGAAAGTTATGGCTTATGTCTGAGTCACTTTGTTCATTTCATTCTCTTCCCAACAATGAAGGGTCTATGGCGTACTGTGCCTAATCCACAAAATAGATAACTCCAATAGAATGTCACTTGCAGAGAACTTTGAGTCCTTTGTAAAAGCTCTGCATTCATTGAGGTTTCTTTTCCTCAAAGTCTCTCAGTTTGGACGTTGGTTTCCCTCTCCTTTCTAAACCCCCTTTCCAATCGAAGAGCCAACTTCTAAAATCCCGGAGGTTGTTCCACAAGTCGCATTTGGTCCCATGCCTAAGGAACTTCCCGAAGACTACCCTTTAAAATTTTCGAAAGCCTATTTTGGGGATCAACAGCTATATTGACCTTACTACTAGTGAATTCATCTTAGTGTCTACAAGATGGAATGATACCCATACATAGTACCCCTAGCCTATGTGATATGTTCTAACTATTATGCTTCACGACCTTGATGCTACAAAATGCAATGTGATCTTCAAATATTTGTTTATTGTACTTTTCTTGCCAATAATGGTTTTGAAATCACAAGATGAAGGCTATCCCATCTCCCTTGTTGTTAGGAAGTTTGGTTTTCCACCTAGGATATGTGTATTTTGCTAAGAGGGGTTGTAATTATTTTGTCCTTTATAGGATAAAAACAAGTTAAGAAGGAGAAAAATTCAAGAAAATAAAAAACAAAGAAGATACTCTTGCAACCCCAATTTCATCAACTAAGAATGAAGAAATGCCAAAAAAAAATAAAGCAAAGAAAATAGAAAGTTGTCTAACCAAAAAGGAAAATTTGCAAACACAATTGTCATGTATTTTCTATGAGAAGCATTCTTAATATAGTCAAATTCTTATAACAAAACCAACATTTTATCTTCTCATTTGACTTTGATCTAGTTGAAACTTAAGCATCTATAGATTTAAATTCAATCCCTATAAGAATTTTTTTAGATATTTATAGGATTGAGAATCCCACCTTTGCATAACTAGTAAACCTAAGTTTGCTCCTTAAATCATAGGTCAACACATTAGAGAAATTAAAAAATGGATAAAAAATTGGTTTCCAACTAAAAGTTTTTCTATCAAATCAATAATTTATTATTTAGAATAATTGATAGAATAATGTTGAAAATCTCAAACCAAATCACCTTTATTGAATATTGATCTAAAATATTTTACTATCATTCTAAATAATTCTTATGTACACCTTTATATTATTATCGATTTATGAAATGTTCCTTGCCTTGTATATATATGTATATTGTTGTCTTGGTTGTATTCTCGAGTTTATAATAATGTGAATCTAGTTCAATAAGATCTATATGAAATTCAAAGAATATGACATGTTTCATGATGTTTGATTATTGACTTAATATTGATGGACACCTTTTCACTAACCAAATTTTCTCTTTCCATTACATGATTTGTTACTCATTTGTAAAGATATGTAGAACTCCTTGATTGGTAAATTACCCATCTTTTGATCTTATGACAATTATACATGTAATTGGTATGATAGTTAAAATTTCCCCAATGGAATGGTGATGTTTATGATCATGATTGGGCCATTAGCGAAGCAAATTGGCATGAAGCACTATAATCGGAAGAGTAGAATGAAACCACTTCTTGAAAGCAAAATCCCATGGCTACGTGACAGCATTTGATTGATTTTGATTGATTTTGTAGATTACAAAATGATTAGGTGGGTCCCAACATTGTTATTAGATCCCTCAAAAGTATGAATTTTATTCGAAGAATTTAGCCGTTGAAGACATGTGGCAACTTGGTAAGTTTTTGTCCATCAATAGATTAAACTAACATAAAACTTTGGAAATCCACTGCAACCGTTGATAAGAAGATGAAGTAAATCTGGGCCATTGATAGAAAGTAGGTTATGACTTATCCAAATAGCAAGATCGAGTAACCTCTACATACACACGTTGAAAACCAATATAACCGTTGATTTCAACTACTATGAATCTAGAGAGTTAGTTGAGATGAAGCCTTAAAGTATTAATAATGGAGGTGCATGACAAGTTTTGTGTGAAGACATGTGCGAGAGAGATCATGCTGCATGCCATAATCTAATCAATTATATAGTATTGATATTGATAGATCAAAGGAATATGTACCTTTTCAATCCATGGAATATAAACCATTCGTTGGAGTTGACATTCAATGAGCTAAAGTTGGTATGATGTATACATAAATGGTATATGCTACCATAGGCTTGTTCTTAGTAGGTCAATGGATGATTACATAGAACCTTTCTAATGAGATTTTTTTTTATTGGAATAACAGAGTGTACTTATTGATTTGGAAAAGGAATCTATGGTCATAAAAGAAAATATCAATCATATTGTTAAAGTGAAGAAATGTACTATTCAAAAAAGTGTCATAAGAATAAAATTTCTAAATAATAAAGTAAAGGATTTTTCATTAGGGACAGGTTATTCATGTAAGGATAAGGCAGTTTTTTGGGGGACGCGTCTATTCTGGTTCCAAAAAGTGGTACGACGCGACTAACACGTGATGTTAGTCGTAAATGTCAATCGTAGATTTTTTATTTGACGACGGAGAATGCATAACACGTCTTGTTAGTCTGACAGATTTGTCTTTTTTGGAGCCAGAATAGACACAACCGCTTTTTTTTTTTGGGGGGGGGGGTGGAGAAAAGTGTAAAGGTTAGATCTAGTATTGGTAGTTTTGATGAAGAGAAAAATGATGTAGTCAATTGTGTTAAGTTGTATGATAATTTTTATCAATAAGAATTTTAGGTAACAAGGATCTTTAAGCAGATGTAATCAGGATTTTAGGATAAGTTAGATTATTTATAGTGTTTGGTATTTTTTGTTGACTTTTTTTTTAAGTTTGTCTTATTGGGGCTCATCTTTGTGCGCATTTTCTTGTTTTCAGTTAAGCTTTTGCTATTCCACTTTTTTTGTAGCAAGGTTTTGAAGCCCTTCAAACTTGTTTTACCAAATTAGTTTAAAAAATAGATTGATGTCACATGGAGTTCAATAGCAATGATGATAGTAATATCATTTTGTTAATGTGAAAAAATTCATTGAAAGCCTGATAAATACACATTACATTTATTGCTTGCATCTTTGTATCTACAAATCCCTTGAAATTGGTTTGGAGCATTGATCAAGTATAACATTAGAAAGCATCAACTAGTAAAATCAATTAATTTCTATTCAAACACATCTTAATGAGTTTGAATGGTCAATCAAGTATAAAGTTAGATATTACCAAGTAGTGAGAATGGATAGTTTCAATGAGACCATGTCTTATGATCTGATCAATTTCTATAGATTGGTAGATCAGGTCGTATGCACTTTGGCTAATCCATAGATTTACCAAAAGTTAAATGCATATTAACCATTGCTTTTCTTTACATTTTAGTGGGATAAATTAATTTGGTTGAGGGAATATTTAAGGAACATGTGGCAAATTTTGGTTAACTTTTATCTATCAATAAATTATTGTGATGCACACTTGTTGATCAATAAATCTACTAAAGCCTTAGAACTTGAGAGTAAACAAATCTTGACCATTGATCTTAAAAGTAAATGCACATTAACCATTGATTGTAATTGGGTTCTAGTGGGATAAAGTAATTTTGTCAAAGGAATATCTAAGGGACGTGTGGCATGTTTCAGATAACTTCTATATATTGGTAAATTATTGTTGTGCACACTTTGTTGATCCAAAAATCTACTAAATTCTTGGATCTTGAGAGTAAACAAATCTCAACCATTGTAAATGGATTGATATTAGTGGCTTGAGTTAGAATACATTGCTATATGTAGTCAAATGGTTTCTTTGATTCGCATGGTTTAATTTGGTTTATTTATATAGATTTGTAAAATCAAATAATTTTCACTTTTGGTATTCTTATACCTACTATAATTGTCGATCACAAACATAATGAATCTAGGCTTTTAATTAATAGTCAATTTTTGTAAAATGTCACTCAACAAGATAGCCTTTTGGTTTTCAAAATAAGAAGAAATGTTCATTGTGCAACTAAGATAGTGCACCATTAAAGAAGGATTTATATAAATATTTATTTAGATCGTGTTATAGTAAAGTTAAATCAAAGTTATATCTTGTCTTAACAAGATATTGTGCCTTAGTTTTAAAGTTTGTAGGTCAAATAGTTAGAATATGTATGTTCAAGTACTTTTCTAATAATGTAATTTGATTAAATTTTTTTAAAAGACCTCTTATGCATTTGAATTTTCACAACTAAAGTATGAGAAATCCACTAAGATGGTAAATTTTAGTTATTACTTAAAATGATGTTTAATTAAAGGAAGCAGTATCCAAACATAATTAATAAGTTTGAATTAAAAAAAATTGTTAGGTTATTCTTTAAAGAAAGGATTTGAGATCTTTTATCTTTGTAACTATTACAAGCTGTTTTGAGATGTGAAGGACAATTGTTAATCATTAAGTGAGGTAAGCATTGTCCTCTTATTATAAGAATGGGGTTAGTTTCCTTGTGAATTTTACATTTTGCTATCTTAAATTTCTCAATGTTATTTTGTTGGAACATATTTAAGAGTTTCAATATAGTATGACTTACATTAAATGTTATAGAATCTTTTTCTTGAATTTAATATATGATAGCCTATTTTACATATAGTTCTCTATTATGGACATAATATTTTAAGATATTTATATATCTTTAGATTGACATTTGTTGTTTTTATTATGATTTATTAGTCTCTTGTTGTAGTAGATGTAAGTATTCTTTTGACACAACATATAGGATGTGAATAAGTAATGGATTGTTAAAGCATATTTATGAAAACCATTAGTTTTCTTAATTTAAGGTCATAAGATTGCAAGTAAAATAGTGATGCATATTTAGCCATATAGGTTATAAGAGTTTAAATTTTAATCAACATTAAATTAAACATTATACTATGATGTTAGAGAATGAACACATTGGTCTGCGAAAGCAATTTAATCAAAGAAAGAATATTTTATTCTTTATATAACAAAGAGTAATTAGTCGATATAATCATAGAGAAAATTAAATAATGAACACGCATAACACATATGTATATATACATATCTATATATACATATACACACACACACATATGTACGTGTGTGTGTGTGTGTGTGTGTGTGTATAGAGGAAAAAAAATGGAGCACAGAGAGGAGCAGGTTCGCGAGGAAGGGCAGGTGCTCGAGGCCAAACAGGTGACCAATTTCAATCCAGAATACAGATATAAGGGAAAATCGCATGGCGACACAGACAGACCGAAAGATGCAAAATGGAAAGTGTTTGATGTGGATTGGGAGGAGAATGTTATCTCCGAACATGATGAGAATTGGGAAGACATTTACCCTTGGGACCGTTACTTCGAATCAAAATCCAAAAGTAATATCAAAAACCCTAAACAGTGCATAGTAGATTTATCTAAGGAAGTAGCTGATGATAAATCTATCTTCGAAAACCATGCAATCATTGGGAGAGTTGTTGTCCCTAAATTTCCTAGAAAATAAATCAGATCTTGGGTAGATGAGCATTGGGGTAAGCATGTCATCATTAAATTCCCGTCGAAAAGTTTCTTTGTTGTAGTCTTTGCAAAGGCAGAGGAGAGAGATAGGATACTCTGTTCTCAAAACTGGTTCTTGGATAGCCATCCATTATATTTACAGCCATGGTCTTCAAATTTTGATCCTTCTCAGTTGGCGATATATGATAAACCCTTATGGGTCCGTTTATTTAATCTCCCCTCAGAATATTGGAGCAACCCTTGTTTAGAGCGCATTGGTCGAACTTTGGGCACTCTTCTGGAAATTGATGAAGTAATCATTGACGCGGATATATACACTTATGTCAGATTAAAAATTGTGGCGGTAAAAGAAATTCCTCCTTCTATTTCCATTATAACAAATGAGGGGAGTTGGGTTCAACAGGTGGAGATTGAAAAAGACATTTCCACATGTTCCAGATGTGGTAGTAGGCGACATCCCGTCGAGAGGTGTGGGATGTTTGTTAGGAAAGTGTTCAAGAAGCCACCCAAAAAATCTGGCAAAGTTTGGAACCAAAAGCCTCCAACGAATACATAAAAACTTCTACTGATGGGTCCGAATTCTGCCAATACTAATCTGCTACCAGAGGACTTACCCCAAGATAACGGTACTTCATCAGAAGTCCCCACTCTCAACAACATTCCTTATACAGGATTGTTATCCCCTCCCTCTTCGCCCAATCAAGACGCTACCAAGGAGGATAGGCTCTCTGCGGAAGGGTCTGAATCCTCTTGGCTAGATGATGAAACATAAAATTTGGATGATTTGGATACTCTGGATCCCAGATGCATTAGTCAATCTGCTAACACACTCTTGGGTAGAGCCAACAACTCTAAGGGACGCAAAAGCTACAAAACTATCAGAGAACAAAGAGCCCACGAAAAGGGAATTGTTAGTGTTATAGATTATCTTAAAGTATCCAAGGGAGGAAAGACCTCCCTAGGAGAAAGATGATAATTTCCTCTTGGAATGTTAGGGGCTTAACTGCCCCTGACAAAAAATGCTTGGTCAAAAGGACCATGACCAAGCTTGCGTCTGATATTTTTTTGCTGCAAGAAACTAAGCTAAATTTAGAGAAAGCTCTGGAATTTAAAAAAAATTGCTATTACTGGGATGGTATGTTTCAAGAGGCATGAGGCTCAGCAGGAGGACTTGGGATAATGTGGAACCCATCACACATTGAGGTATGTATTATCACTTCCCATGAGTTTTGGATGGTGTGTTCTGTTAGATGTAAAAAGTCAAATCTGTGCTTCCCAATGTTCAACATCTATGGACCAACCAAAACAAAAGACAAGTGTAAGGTGTGGTGTGAGGTGTGGGAACTGGTTCTTAGATTGGATTTTGGGAAAGTTGTCATGGCAGGGGATTTCAATGCAATTCTTTGTGTAGAGGATAAAAGGGGTGGTTTAAGGAAGCCTTCTAAGGTGGCATAAGATTTTAGGGATTTTGTTACCAATTGTAAAGTGGTTGATATCATCCCCAAGAATGGGTCCTTTACTTGGAATAACAGAAGGCGATATTTTATGAATATTGCTAAAAGATTGGACAGGTTCTTTGTAGGGGAATGGTGGTTGTTAAGTCATCGTTCCATCTATTCTGTTATCGAATCCCAAAGTGGGTCGGATCATTATCCTATATCACTAAACATAGGGCAAGACACTGAGCAGCATAAGAATTATTTCAGATTTCTTAGTATGTGGTGGCTGGACCCGACACTTCTCAGTCATATTAAAAGTTGGTGGATTGAAAGTAATGTTTTCTTTGGTTCCCCTAGTTTTAAATTCACCAAAAGGTTACAATTCGTCAAAAGGAGATTAATGGAATGGAACCGAACCTCCGTCAAAAACGTCTTCACAGAAAAAGATAGGATTGAAGAAGAATTAGAAGCAGTCAACTCATTAGTAATGGCCCGTGGAATGACAAATGTGGAATTCGAAGCTGAAAAATTCCTTAAGAATCAGTGTTTTGAGATTCTACAGAGAGAAGAATTGTACTGGAGGGACAAGGCGAGGGAGCATTGGGTAGCTGAGGGTGATATGAACACCAAATTTTTCCATGCCTCTGCAAAGGCAAGAAAATGCGCCAACTGAATCTATTCGATCCAAGACATGAATAACTCCTGGGTCCATACTCCTAAAGAAATAGAACAAGTAGCTCTGGATTACTTCATGAGGCTATTGGGAGATAGTAGAATGGTTGAGTCTACCTCTTTCCCAGCTTTAGAGGATATTATACACCCGATTTTATCTGATGAGGATGGAAAGATGTTGATGGCCCCTTTTACCTTAGATGAGGTTAAATCGGCCACCTTTGCGCTACACCCGAACAAGGTGCCTGGTCTGGATGGTTTAAATGCTGAGTTCTTTTAAAGATGTTGGAACTTTATGGGGGTTGATATATGGAGGGTGGTCGCAGACTTCAAGAAGGGTGGAAAATTTATCAAAGAGATAAATCATACCCTGATATGCCTTATTCCAAAAAAAGCGGAGTGCACTACTATGAAGGATTTTCGACTGATATCTCTATGCAACACTCTGTATAAGATCATATTCAAAGCTATGGCAGAGAGACTTAAAGCTTTGCTCCCAAAGCTGATTTCGGAACATCATAATGGTTTTACCCTGGGAAGGGAGATAGCCGACAGTATCATCCTAGTTTCAGAAGTCATTGACACCATGCATAAAGAAAAGATGGGAGGAATGGCAGTTAAGTTGGATGTGGAAAAAGCATATGACTGGGGGTATGGATGTTCCTTCTATGTGTACTTGAAAAATTTGGTTTTACCCCCCAATGGATTGCTTGCATTAAGTTCTGTATCTCTTCGGTCAACTTCTCTCTATTTGTTAATGGGAGTGTTTATGGTTTTTTTCCTGCCACTAACGGCCTGAGACAAGGCGACCCCCTCTCCCCTTCAATTTTCATCATTATGTCAGAAGTTTTAGGAAGATTAATTCAGAAAAAACACTCGCAAGGGATATGGAAAGGCGTCTGTATCCATGAACAACTAACTACCATCACACATTCTCAATTTGCAGACGACACAGTGGTTTTTGGGGAGGCTACTGTGGTGGAAGCTAAATGCATACTGGAAACTTTGAGCCAATATTTGGAACTTTCGGGCCAAGTAATGAACAGGGATAAGTCACAACTTTTTATCTTTAACACCTGCAGACAAACGTAGACAAGAATCTCGGGTATCCTGGGGATTAAAATAGAGGAACTTCCTATGAAATATTTGGGCATTAAAATTGACAAGGGATGTCATCAAACTCATATGTGGGAGGATGTGAAACAATCCTGTGTGGCCAAATCATCACAATGGAAGAATAAATGGTTATCATAGGCTGGGCATCTCCCAATGATCCAATTAGTTCTGTTAGCTATTCCAATCTATAGCATGTCATGCTTTAGAATGCCACAGGCGATCGGGAAGAACTTAGATAACATGTTGAGAAAATTTGTGTGGGAAGGGGCTAAAGATGCTAGCATAATTCCCCTCATCAACTGGGAAACAATGTGTTATAATAAAGAATCGGGGGGGGGGGGGGCTAGATTAAGGAAAATGGATCTCCAAAACATTGCCCTTGGTGCAAAAATCTCCTGGAAGATGTATCAGGAACCCCAAAAACTCTGGTGCAAAATCTTTCAAAAGAAGTATCTTGACACGGATCATTCAGATAGAATCCTTATAGTGGCAAATGCTGACAGAGGCTCTGCCTCTTGGAATTTTCTATGGGATTGTAGATTTGTGATATCTGACCACATCTCTTGGCATATTGGGCGAGGGAATAGAGCAAAATTCTGGGAGGATTCATGGGAGGGAGAACCAACAATAAACGAATTATTTGTGGATCAGGATTGGATCAATTTAATAAAAGACAAGTACGGTTCTTATGTTGAGGACTATTTTGACACTAACCCCTCTAATAGTAATATCAGAAATTGGAAATAGGTGGACATTGGATGTTAGGTACTTTGCGATCAGCTAAGATCCATACTTACCAGAATAAATATTCCTATGTCCAACGAAGATGATAGTATCTTCTGGTGTGGTTCGAAGTCAGGTGAATATTCCGTGAAATTGGGATATAAGGTTTAAAGGGCAATAGGCCCATACATCGATTGGCCATCTAAACTATGCTGGCACAATAGACTTCTCCCCAAAGCTGGGGATTTTCTATGGATCACTCTTCATAACAAAATCCTCACAGGGGAAAGGCTCAAAATGATAGGCATTTCTGGCCCAAGCATATGTGTCATATGTATGAATGCGGAAGAGTCTGTTGATCATCTGCTTTATACTTGCCTAATGGCAGAGGCCTGTTGGAACTGGTTTTTAGAGAAAATAAACTCCACTACCGTTAGGAATTTGAAACTGAAGGATTTCCTTGCCTCGTGGCCTTCGAATAGATCTTCTATGTGGAGTGACATTTGGACTACAGGCCCGTCAATGATAGCTTGGCATTTATGGAAGGAAAGGAATAGGAGAATTTTAAAAGATAAATGCCTTCCAGTGGATAGACTCATCGACTGTATCAAAGTGTCCATAGAAGAAATGATAAACAGGAAACAAAGAAAGCAGATCCAACACTATAATGAATGGGATAGAAGTATGGAGAAAAATTGG